>NC_080787.1:108727295-108879795 GCF_028018385.1 Neofelis nebulosa | reverse complement strand
GACTAAAATAAAGTGATGGAAGTAAAGTAGAATTTGAAAAAATTTACACAAAAGTAAAAAATATGGTAATAAAAATTAAAGAGATATTTTTTATAAAAATTGAAAATAAAAATGAATTTTTTTCCTTTTCTGTATTCAAGAAAAAGAATTGTAAAAGAGAAAAAGGAAAAAGAAAAAGAAAAAAATTGAATAGATGAACCTGCTAACAGATTGAAGTAGGACTAAAACTGCTTCGTTTTCCCCTAGAAGTCAGTCTATGTAGCTCTTCATAATCCATAAATTAAGTTGGCAGTGAGGCTTGTGTTCTTGAAGAGCAGTTAGCCCAGTTGGGTGGGGCTCAGTGTAACAGCTCCGCTCTCCACTAGATGGCGCTGCTAGCCTCCTGGGGTGGATTGTTGCGGTGTTCATAGGTGTGTATGCATAGGCGTGGGAGCGGTTAAAAATGGCGCCACCCAGCCACCCAGTCTGTTCTGGATCAGCAATCGCGCACCGGTCCTGTCTTCAGCAACTGTCCACTCCCTGCTTTTTCACTCTCCGTGACCAGGCTCCAGGCAGTACCTCTCTCCCAAGTTTTGTCTCAGATGCGGCTGTTTTCCCGGCCCCTTACTTCTGAAGGGCTGCGGCTTTGACCCGTTCCGCCCCTCTGCGGGAGGGTCTCACTGAACAATGGCCGAATGAGCAATGGCTGAATATCGGAATATCGGCTGCACCCAGGAACGCTTGCTTGACCCTGCTGCTGCCGGTGCCCCGAGACTGAGGCCACGTGCCAGCCCGTCCCAGAAAATGTTTGCGAGACAGTGTAGCAGCAGCGTCTCAGGGTGTTGCATCCACACGACTCCTGAAACAGAATGCTACGGGCACCAGTGACAGTCACAACAAAGTTTATTACAATGAGAGGCAAGGCCGACCAATCGGGACCAACACTCTTGATAAGAGTGCGGCCCCGAACAGCCGGGGTACAGAGTTTTTATAACCGATCACATCGTTTTATCATCACCTGGGAACAGAACAAAGAAACAATTTCCAGATGAGTTAGAAACAGTTGCCTAATGAGGTGTTTACTTTAGACTTTCTGCCTCTAAGTTACAACCAGTGGATCTCCTTGACCCTGCCTCTGATGCTCTTTTCTTTGAACTTTTGTTTCCTTAATTGGTGAAGCCTAATTTACAAGAGTATGAGGCGTAATTTATAAGAGTAAAGCAAGGCTGTTATCTCTTAACCTTCAATGTCAACACAAAGCTGTTATTTTTCAAGCTAAGCATTAGCCCTACACTACAATTTAACGCTTACAAGGGATTATGGAAAATCACAAAACACATCTGGCACCAGGCTTCACCCTCAACGATCTTGCCCCAGCACCAGCGAATGTGGCCGCCTCTGAGGTCTGCTGGGACCAGGTGGCTTCAACAGTCTCTACCAAATGTCCTTCCAGCAGTGGAACCGCTTTTCCCCGTGTGGCCCGAGGACCTCCCAGACCCCATTCTGTTCCTGGGGATTCGCCCTTCCCACCAGAGCACCGCCAGGTATCGAGCTGCAGGGTTGCAGCCTTTGCGCTCCCCTTGTTTACAGTCTTAATGGAATTTAAACCCTCTCCTTTCTTCCTTCTCCCTTTTTAGTTTAGTCCCTGTGGCTATTTCCAATTTTCCACTTTCTCTCCAGCTGCTTTGGGGGAAGCGTGCTTTTCTTGTATTCTCCCCACCCCACCCCCATCTCTGTTCTCTCTCCGCCCGCAAAAGCACCTCCCTTCCCACGGCTTCTCACTCCCCAAGTTCAGCTCTCCGTGCCGCAAACCTGCTGAATTCTGTGGTTCAGGTTGTGCAGATTGTTGTGTTAATCCTCCAATCAGTTTTCTAGGTCTGTAGGATGGTTTAGTGTTGGTCTGGCTGTATTTCATGGATGGGAGAAAAAAAAGCTTCCATGCTGTTTCACGATCTTGGTTCCTTCCCCTCCAGAAACAAACTTTTAAAAAATGTTTGTTTATTTGTTTGTTCATGAGAGAGAGAGAGAGAGGGAGAGAGAACGAGGAGAGTGAGAGCACAAACAAGGGAAGGGCAGAAGAGGAGGGAGACAGAGAATACCAAGCAGGCTCTGTGCTGTGATGTGGGGCTTGAACTCACAAACCATGAAATCATGACCTGAGGCAAAATGAAGATTTGCATGCTTAACCAATTGGGCCATCAGACATCCCTCCAGAAACAAACTTTTTATTTATGGTCAATTTATTTTCCACTAAGGTGCCAAGGTAAGTCAGTGAGAAAAAGGATGGTCTTTTCAATAAATTATCTGGGATATTTAGATATCTACATCAAAAAGATGAATTTCAACCTTTTCCACAAACACAGGAATTACTTCAGAATAGATTGAAGACTCTAATTCAAGAGTTCACATGAGAAAACTAGTAAAAGAAATGTTGGAAATAATTTCCTTGACCTTGTTAGGAAGGCAAGAATTTCTGACGACAGAAAAGGCAAAGTCATAAAATGAAAAAATTGATAATTTGGACTTCATCAAATTTCAAAACTTTACCACTTCAAAAGACATCATTTTAAAATCGAAAGATAAGGTACAGACTAAGAAAATACTTGTGAATTACCAATAAGAGTATCCAGACTATGTAAAGAACTCTTACACTTGATAGTAAGGAGATAAGCAACACTTTTTTAAAAATGGGAAAAATGGGGCCCCCTGGGTGGCTCAGTGTGCTAAGTGTCCAACTTGATTTTGGCTCAGGTCATAATCTCACAGTTGGTCATGACATTGAGTGCCACCTCAGGCTTCATCCTGGGCATGGAGCCTGCTTAAGATTCTCTTTGTCCCTCACTCTCTGTCCCTTCCCTGCTCAAGCTCTCCAAAACAAACAAACAAATAAATAAAATGGGCAAAATGTTGAATAGATATTTTGGCAAGATATACTTGCCAAGTGACTAATGAGCATATGAGAAGATGATCAACAGCATTTTGTTATTACGGAAATGAAAAGTAAAACAACAATGATATACTACTTCATACCCCCTAGAATAGCTATAATAAAAAAGCCAGATAACAACAAGCATTAGCAAGAGTATAGAGAAATAGGGATCCTCACAAATGGTGGAGATGTAAAGGTAGTCTCCTTGAAAAGCAGTTTGGCATTTCCACCTCTAGGAATCGACCCAAAAGAAATACAAACATATGTCTTCTCAAAGACTTGTACATAAATGTTCATAGCAGTATTATTCATTACAGCCCAAAATGGAAACAAGTGGGCTGCCCTTCAGAATTGTTTTAACTTGAGGGGCACCTGGATGGCTCAGTTGGTTAAGCTCCGACTTCGGCTCAGGTCATGATTTCACCGTTCGTGAGTTTGAGCCCCATGTCAGGTTCTGTGCTGACAGCTCAGAGCCTGGAGCCTGCTCAGATTCTGTGTCTCCCTCTCTCTCTCTGCCCCTCTCCCACTCGTACTCTGTCTCTCTCTCTTAAAAATGAATAAAATCAAAAATTTTTAAACTTGAAAAAAAAAAAGAATTGTTTTAACTTGAAGCAATTTTGCTTGCTACAGATGTAAATGCAGGCAACATTTGTGCAGCTGTTACTGAAGGGGGTCCATCCAAATTGTTCAAAAAGTTCTTTTAGAAAACATTATCCAAAAAGTACAGCTGTCGAGAACATCTGAAAACGTTCCAGATCCATACTATCTAGACAGTCTGAGTTCCATAAGAATCAACCTATTAAAGATACCACCAATTTGGAGTGTAATTCATTTTATTTTACTGATTATGTCACATTCAGACATGTTTGAACTGGTATGGTCCAACCAATAACCTGTTGATTAATATCTTCAGCATGTGGAGGTAGCTCACAGTATAGTAATTTCCAGGTCTCTAATTGTCTGCTTGGGGCAATAATATGGCTTCATTCTGCCTGTCCCCTGAGCACCTTCATTTATGCAAAGAAGCCCCCCCTTACCTTTTCTTTCCAAGTGGCTTGCCCAACAAACATGACTTGAACAAAAGCCTATAAACTTCACAGCATACCTTTTTGGCAGTATTCTGTCTGTTACCTTGACACAGGTCCTAGAGCAGCAAACAAGCTGACATTATACCCATGCACATATTTATATGAACTTGTACTCCTTGTGTCATTTATGAAAAACTTTTCCCATCACTTTAGAACTCATTGGTCTCCCTGAAGTCACTTCCTACTAGAAGTGTGACTCATTTGGATATATCATTATAAAATGCCTACCTTTGCTGCCTAATATTCTCTGAAAGACAAACACGGTAAGCTACTTGAAGTAGTTTACCTACTTCCTGTCTGCACCTCCACAACACAAATAATGTGCTAGCACATAGATATTGAAAGTCCACGATCTCTTTTCTCCTGGAATGCATCCTTTTGCTTCTCGGTACATATATCTTTGGAGTCTGTGACAGTACAATCAAGAACTCATCCTTGTCATTCATAAGAGATATTATTGATTACTGTTGCTGGTTTCCCCTTAACTAGGAAATGTTCATGTAACCTTTTAATTGGATTTGCCTTACATCAGCATTTATACACTTTTTTCTTAAGGCATGATTGGTGGCACAAAATTACGAATGCAGACTCTGGAAGCATTATTAAAAGCTCCAGATGGCAAATACCTAATGTTTTGGGGAATGGAGGCCAAGAAACTCTGAAAAGCATTATGGAACTCCTAAGGACTATGATAAGGTGACTAAGACACCTACATCTGGTGCAAAATTTAAAGAGGTGCCCTGGGGCAGCTGGGTGGCTCAGTCCACTGAAAATCTGACTCTTGATTTTGGCTCAGGTCATGATTCCAGATTTGTGAGATTGAGCTCTGCATCAGGCTCCCTGCTGAGCATGGAGCCTGCTTAAGATTCTCTCTCTCTCTCTGTCTCTCTCTCTCCCCCTCTCTCTCCCTCCCTCTCCCTCTCTTGCCCCACCCCCACCCCTCTCCCCTACCCCTGCTCTCTCTTTCTCTAAAAAGAAAAAAGAAAAAAAAATCCTCCTCCCAATAGCTACAAATACCATCTATACCTGATTAGGATAAACTTTATAAGAAATGAGCAAGGCTTATTTAAGGACCATGTACCTTCACTAAGTGACCAGAAAAAACCCCACAAATAAATGGTGAGTGTATAAAATCTCTGAATGGGAAGACTCAATTAGTGTCGATGTCAGTTTTCAAATGATTTTTTTAAGAGTAAAGCAATACTTAACAAAATTCTAACAAAACTCATCATGACAGTTTATGTTAGAAATTATGGCATGGTTATGAAAAAGAAAAGTATATCAACAGAAAATACCTCATTTTATGTAAATCAACTCATGGGCAGAAAATTCTTTAGAACAAGATAATGTCTATTTTAATCAGTAGGAAAATGATGGCTATTCATTAAATGATTTGTGTCTTACAACACAAGATAAATGTTCAGATTAAATAAAAATAGGATTTATGAATACATGAAAATACTTGTGACAGGAACACTCTGTTAGAAACAAAACATAGAAACCATAAAATGAAATGTTGACTCATCTGATCACCTAGAAATTAAATTCTAAAATATGAAGAAAAACCATAAACAGTTTTTTTTTTATAAGTGACAAGGCTTCTATTTTATGATTTCAAATCAATCATACATTAAGACCTCCTTTGTTGCTCAAGAGCTTTGGAATTGCTGAATGTAGAATAAAATCAACTCCATAATTATACACCAAAACAAAGAGAGGAATCCTCTCCTGATCACAAACTGAGGAATTCAGCAAATGGAAAACAGGCCACAGATGGCAAATGATGTAAAGACAACATATTAATATTTATTAATCACTGAGAGTTTTCAGTAATAAGCCCATGACAGTCAAAGATGAAAATGTAAAATTCAATATATTTCCTTCTGAAGGTGATTTCTGAAAATAGTTGTGCATCACCTAGAATTCTATTCCTCATTCATATCCCAGATGAACTTCAAGGGAAAATCTTTCATATTCTTTTGGAAAATCTTGTCAAACCTTTCATTCTGCTCAACAGTCATGTAATTTTTCCAGTCTCCAATGGTACCTGGAGGAAAAGCAAACAAATTGTTTCAACGAAAACTCTGGGATGAGGGGGCATGATGCCCTAGTGTTGGGAGAAACACCATTGTTTACCCTTCCATTTTCCTCCCCGCTAAGGCCCCGGTTGCTCCTGCACATGAGCATGCCCTTCCTCTCCCACCTGATGGCAAGAGGGCACACAAACTGATCACAGTAAATATGATGTGATTTAAGATAACTAGCCCAACTCCTTAGCTGTCAGCCACCTGGAAAAGGAGAAAACTCATGCAGCTACTTTACTATTTTGTTCCAGGCTAGCATGTGCTATTAGAGTTCACAGGAGTCCTTTAAAAGTTTCAAAAGTCAGATGGCCCTGGGCAAATATTTACTGATAAGGACATGGTTGCTCAGAGAATTTTTAAAATATAGCCCAAGTTCTTACAGTTTTGAATGGCTCACCTGCAACTCTTCCATCTGTACCCACAGAAGATTTATTACAGTTTTACATTAAACTTATAGACACAGGAGGAGTCAAGATGGCAGAGAAGTAGGGGGACCCTAAGTTCCCTCCTCCCTCAAACATGGCAGTATTGAGGCCAGAAGACTGGGAATCCCAGGAATCCAGGCTACAGAGTGACAGAAGCATCTCCAGAGGCCCACGGGGACAACTTGGGAGGCCATAGGTGTGTGATTGCAAATTGGGAGAGATAAAATGGGGGGGGGGCGTAGGCACAGAGGGAGGGATCCCCTTCAGTGGAGAGACAAAAGGAAGAGAAAGAGAAACTGTGGAAGTGTAGGAATGAATTTGGACAAGAGAAAAACCACAGACCGGGGGGCCCCTGGGTGGCTCAGTCGGTTAAGCGTCTGACTTCGGCTCAGGTCATGATCTCGCTGTTGTGAATTCGAGCCCCGCGTCGGTCTCTGTGCTGACAGCTCAGAGCCTGGAGCCTGTTTCAGATTCTGTGTCTCCCTCTCTCTCTCTGCCCTTCCTCCACTCACACTCTGTCTCTCTCTCCTTCAAAAATAAACATTAAAAAAATATTTTAAAAACCCCAAAACCACAGACCGGGGAATGGAAAAAAAGGAAAAAGAACCAATTTCTACCTCATTCTAGGGTTGCGGAGCTTTGTCTGGACTGGAGCCTGCTGTCCTGCTCATGCACCTGAGGAGAAGTGGAGCCAGCCCCAGCTCTCGAGCTGACAGGTGCAGTCGGAGAGCTATCCTCTCCCTATAGTGCTGTGGGAAGAAGTCATATAGCCTCCAAGGACAAAAGAGCCTGCAGGTGCCTGCCGGTCAGAGACCCTTTGTCAGTTGGCTGGTGGAGTGACCCTACCCTGGGACCGGGACGCAGGAAGTGAGATCCTTTAAGACACGGGGGTTTGAATCCCAGTCTAGCACCTGGGAGGCACAGGAGACTGTGGAGCAGGGCAAACCAGTGGCTTGTGCCCATGTGGCACTGTGAGGAGTCAGAAGCCCTTTGTTGGCTGGCTTGACGGAGTGGCACTTCCCCGGAACCAGGCTGTGCAGAGAAGGATCCTTTAAGACATTGAACGAACTGGCCCACTTGCACCGGCAGGGCACTGTGAGGATAGCCTGAAAAGAGTGGTTTGGGACTCCCAGTCTGGTGGGGAGAAGCTGGGGTGTCCCATTTATCTCCCCATCACCAACAAGGTGGGGCTTCGGGAAACGGACAAGGAGCCCACAGTGGAGGCAGGACCTGCCTATAGGAAACCATGCCCCTCTACACCTGGTAACTATGTATCTACTGGAGCAAGATTGACACTGGACGGAATCATATCCCCCCTCCTCCAGACCAGCACAGCACCAGCCCCAAGGCACTGGCAGATATAGGTCCAGCGTTTTTGCATTTTCTGAATTGGTTCTTGGTCAATTCTTATTTTATGTGTGTGTGTGTGTGTGTGTGTGTGTGTGTGTGTGTGTGTATAATTTTTTTTCTTATTCCTTTTCTTTCTCTTATTCCTTCCCTTGTCTATTCTGGTTATTCTGGTTGTTGGTTTGTTTAATCAGAAATTCTTTTTAAAAAATTTTAACATTTATTTATTGTTGAGAGACAGAGAGAGACAGAGCACAAGCAGGGGAGGGGCAAAGAGGGAGGGAGACACAGAATCTGAGGCAGGCTCCAGGCTCTGAGCTGTCGGCACAGAGTTCGACATGGGGCTCAAAACCAAAAACCCCGAGATCATGACCAGAACCATTGTAGGATGCTTAACTGACTGAGCCACCCAGACGCCTCATGCAGACATTTTTAATCCATTCTTTTTATACATCTTCTGTATCTCCTTCTTCATTATTTTCCTCTCTCTCTGTCTCTCTCTCTGGGTTAGGCTATATAGTTTCTCTGATTCTCTGCCCAGTCAATTTTTTTTCCTTTCCTTTTTCCCCACCCCTGTTATTTCTCTCTTTGTATGGGATAAGGTTTCTTCCACCACCTCCACTGTTTTTAAAATTTTTTCCAGAGTTACTTCAATGAACAAATCAAAGCACACCTGGTGGAGGGTCCAAAACATCACTACAAGTAGGGAGATAAAGCAACCAAAGTGACAACAGAGAGCAAGAAACATACTCCAAAAAACACCTCCTGAAGGGCCAGGCCCTGGACAGTGTATGACCCCTTTTTAATATAAAAGTGCTCACAAGTGCAGGACATACTATTAAAACACATATGGGACAGAAAACTAGCCAAAATGACAAAACAGAAGAATTCTCCTCAAAGAAATTCCAGGAAGAAATGACACTAGAGAATTGCTAAGCAGATGCAAACAATATATCTGAGCAAGAATTTAGAATAATAGTCATAAGATTATTGCTGGACTTGTAAAAAGCATAAAAGACAGCAGAGAATCTATTGCTGCAGAGATCAAAGAACTAAGGAATAGTCATGATGAATTAAGAAATGTTGTAAATGAAGTGCAAAATAAATCAGATGCAATGAAATCAAGGAGGGAGGAAGTAGAGGGGAGATTAAGCGAAATAGAAGATAAAATTGTGGGAAACAATGAAGCTGTGGAAAGAGAGATAAGAAAATACTAGACCACAAGGGAGAATTAGAGAACTAAGGGATTCAATGAAACATAAAATAATATCCATATCATAAGAGTTCTGAAAGAGGAAAAGAGAGAGAAAGGGGCAGAAGGTTTACTTGAACAAATTATAGCTGTGAACTTCCCTCATTTGGGTAAGGAGGCAGACATCCAAATTCAGGAAGCACAGAACTCCCTTCAGATTTAACAAGAATTGGTTTTCTGCAAGGCATATCATAGTGAAACTGGCAAAATACAAAGATAAAGAGAGAATTCTGAAAGCAGCTAGGGGCAAATGGGCCTTCATCTACAAGGGTAGAAACATAAGGATAGTAGCAGACCTAACCACTGAAACTTGGCAGGCTAGAAGGGAGTGGCAGGAAATATTCAATGTGCTTAATACAAAAAGTATGCAATCAAGAATTTTTATGCGATAAAGCCTTTCCCATACAAACAAAAACTGAAGGAGCTCATGAACTAAACCAGCCCTGCAAGAAATCCTAAGGGGGACTCTGTGAGTGAAATGCTGTGAAGACTACAAAGGACCAGAGACATCACCACAAGCATGAAACCTACAGACAACACAATGACACTAAATCCATATCTTTCAATAATAAGTCTGAATGAAAATGGACTAAATGCTCCACTCAGAAGACATAAGGTATCAGAATGGACAAAAAACCCAAGATCCATCTGTATGTCACCTACAAGAGACTCATTTTAGAACTGAGGACACTTTCAGATTGAAAGTGAGGGGTTAGAGAACCATCTATCATGCTACTGGAAGTCCAGAGAAAGATGGAGTAGCCATACTTATATCAGACAAACTAGATTTTAAACTAAAGGTTGTAACGTGAGTTGAAGAAGGACATTATATCATAATTATGGGTCTATCCATCAAGAAGAGCTAACAATTGTAAATGTTTATGCCCCCAACTTGATACACCCAAATACATAAATTAATTAATACCAAACAAAAGCAATCTTATTGGTAAGAATATGGTAATTGCAGAGGACTTTAACACTCCACTTACAACAATAGACAGATCATCTAGGCAGAAAATCAATAAAGATACAATTGCCTTGAATGACACACTGGACTGGATGGACTTGACAGATATATTCAGAACTTTTCATCCAAAAGCAGCAATATACACATTCTTTTCGAGTGCACATGGAATGTTCTTCAAGGTAGATCACATACTGGGTCACAAAAGAGCTCTCAATAAATATATAAGAAATGAGATCATACCATGCATATTTTCAGATCCCAATGCTATTAAACTTGAAATCAACCACAAAAAAAAATTTAGAAAGCTTCCAAATGCATGGAGGTTAAAGAACATCCTACTAAAGAATGAATGGATCAACCGGGCAATTAGAGAAGAAATTTAAAAATATATGGAAGCAAATTAAAATGAAAACATGACAGTCCAAACCCTTTGGGATGCAGCAAAGGCAGTCCTAAGGGGAAAATACATTGCAACCCAGGCCTATCTCAAGAAGCAAGAAAGGTCCTAAATACATAACCTAATTGCACACTTAAAGGAACTAGAAGCAGAAGAGCAAAGAAACCCCAAAACCAGCATAAGAAGAGAAATAATAAAGATTAGAGCAGAAATAAAAAGTATAGAATCCAAAAAATGAATAGAACAGATCAATGAATCTAAGAGCTGTTTGTTTTTGAAAAAATGAACAAAATTGATAACCACCTAGCCAGACTTCTAATTAGAAAAGAGAGAGAACCCAAATAGATAAAATCATTAATGAAAGAAGAGAGATCACAACCAACACCATAGAAATAAAACAATTAGAGAATACTTTGAAAAATTATATGCCAAAAAACTGGACAACCTGGAAGAAATGGACAATTTTCTAGACACCCACACACTACCAATACTCAAATGGGAAGATATAGAAAATTTGAACAGACCCTTAACTAGCAAAGTTAGTTAATTTTCTGAGATCAGGAACATGACAGGGCTATCCACTCTCACCACTGTTGTTTAACATAGTGTTGGAAGTCCTAGCCTCAGCAATCAGACAACAAAATGAAATAAAAGGCATCAAAATTGGCAAAGAAGAAGTCAAACTTTTACTTTTTACAGACGATATGATACTGTACATGGAAAACATGAAAGACTCCACCAAAAAGTTGCTAGAACTGATACATGAATTCAGCAAAGTCGCAGGATACAAAATCAATGTATATTAATTGGTTGCATTTTTATACACCAATAAACAAGTAACAGAAAGAGAAATCAAGAAATTGATCCCATTTACAACTGCACTGAGAACCATAAAATATCTAGGAGTAAACCTAACCAAAGATGTAAAAGAGCTGTATGATGAAATCTATAGAAAACTTATGAAAGAAATTGAAGAAGACACAAAGAAATGGAAAAACATTCCTTGCTTATGGATTAGAAGAACAAATATTGTTAAAATGACAACACTACCCAAAACAATCTACACATTCAATGCAATCCCAATCAAAATTGCACTGGCATTTTTCTGAAATCTAGAACAAACAATCCTGAAATTTATATGGACCCACAAAAGACCCAGAATAGCCAAAGGAATGTTGAAAAAGAAAACCAAAGCGAGAAGCATCAAAACCCCTGACTCTACAACAAAGCTGTAATCAACAGGACAGTATGGTACTGGCACAAAAACAGACACGTAGATCAATGGAATAGAATAGAGAACCCAGAATTGGACCCACAAATGTATGGCCAACTAATGTTTAACAAAGCAGGAAAGTGTATCCAATGGAAAAAAGATAGTCTCTTTAGCAAATGGTGCTGGGAGAACTGGACAGCAACATGCCAAAGAATGAACTGGACCACTTTCTTACACCATACACAAAAATAAACTCCAAATGGATGAAAGACCTGAATGTGAGACAGGAAAACCATCAAAACCCTGGAGGAGAAAACAGGCAACAACGTCTTTGACCTCACCTGCAGCTATTTCTTGTTTGACACGTCTCCAAAGGCAAGAGAAATAAAAGCAAAAATGAACGATTGGGACCTCATCAAGATAAAAAGCTTCTGCACTGCAAAGGAAACAATCAACAAAACAAAACTAAAAGGCATCTGATGGAATGGAAGAAGATATTTGCAAATGACATATCTGATAAAGGGTTAGTATCCAAAGTCTATAAAGAACTTAGCAAACTCAAAACCTGAAAAACAAATAATCCAGTGAAGAAATGGGCAGAAGACATGAATAGACACTTTTCCAGTGTCTATTCAAAAAATACATCCAGATGGCCAACAGACACATGAAAAGATGCTCCATGTCACTCATCATCAGGGAAATACAAATCAAACCACATTGAGATACCACCTCACACCAGTCAGAGTGGCTAAAATTAACAATTCAGGAAACAACATATATTGGTGAGGATGTGGAGAGACAGGAACCCACTTGCACTGTTGGTGGGAATGCAAACTTGTGCAGTCGCTCTGGAAAACAGTGTGGAGGTTCCTCAAAGAATTAAAAATAGAACTACCCTATGACCCAGCAATAGCACTACTAGGTATTTATCCAAGGGATATAAGTATGCTGTTTGAAAGGGTCAATGTTTATAGCAGTGCCTTCAACAATAGCCAAATTATGGAAAGAGCCGAAATGTCCATCAACTGATGAATGGATAAAGAAGATGTGGTTTATATATACAATGGAATACTACTTGGCAATGAGAAAGAATGAAATCTGGTCATTTGTAACAACGTGGATGGAACTGGAGGGCATTATGCTAAGTGACATAAGTCAGTCAGAGAAAGACATATCATATGTTTTCACTTATATGTGGAACTTGAGAGAAACTTAACAGAAGACCGTGGGGGAAGGCAATGGGAAAAAATAACTTCAAACACAGAGGGAGGCAAACCCATAAGAGACTCTTAAATACAGAGACAAAGGTGAGGGTTGATGGGTGGGCGGGGGGGGGCGCAGGGGAGAGGGGAAAATAAGTGATGGGCATCTCACCTGTTGGAATGAACACTGGGTGTTGTATGTAAGCGAAGAATCATGGGAATCTATCACCGAAACAAAAAGTACACTGTATACAATGTATGTTAGCTGACTTGATAATAAATTATATTTAAAAAAGTTATAGACACAGAGATGTGATGACAAATGTGGTGATAGAAGGAAAGGCAAGACAGGAAACACTGATTGTAAAAGCACTCTGAAATAAACAAATGACTGAAACAAACTGAAATACTAACAAAACTGAAAACACAAAGGAAACCATGTAGGAGTGGTAAAGTTAGTGCAAATGATGTTCCTTTAGATAAAATGTAAGAGAAAAGTACATGTCTATGGAGAAGAAACATATGGGAATGTGCTCTACTTCCACAAGGAAAATTGGCTCCTCCTCCTTGTCTTCTTAGCTGTTTGAGTCTCTCATTTTCAGGTAAGTTAAAGATGTATAAACACAGAAAATTTTATTTTTTCAAGGGAAAACAAACTTCAAGTGCAATGATTATGGCAGTTGAGAAGGGATGTGGTCTACTACAAGACAGGGTGTTCTGAGCATAACAGGAAGGGAATGTCTCCACTTTAGGTTGGCTCCGAGTTACCAGTGCTTCACATTTTTTAATTGAGCAGGTAAAGATATATGAAGAGTTCAGGTGACAGAAATACTGAGAGAAATCAAAGCCAATATTTATTACTACTTGAAAAAGAGGCATGGAACCCTATGATTAAGTGCAAAATTTATGTCTATAGTTCTGTATTACAGATGTTCCATGTACTAAGATAGAAGATCATAAATATAACTTAGAATGATTATACAAGTAACAAAAATATTAAAACATGGTGAAATTTATCTGTTACAGGAAGGAGTCATTCACTTAAAAACTCACTCATCAGAGGTATGAGATATTATAATAAATGAGAGAAACTTACACATTTTTATGAGGTTTACTAGAGGACACATGATAGTCCTGTGCAATAACAAAAGATCAGTGGATGCATGTTGTTAATTCAGCCCTGGGGAGACTCAGGGATAAATCACAGAAATGGAAGGGCAGTCATTGTTGGCCAACAGCCCAGCATTGCCTCATCATCATGTGCTGATCCCATGCTAATGGAAGGAAACAATCTAACAGTAAATGAACAACCATTTTGTGGCAGACATTGTACTGGCATTGGTAGATTTCCAGGGGCCATGGAGAAGGCCTTTTGATTTTAGGCTATTCATCAGATACATTCACTTACATTATATAGTCTCTTGAAGAGCAACAAGAAGAAATCATGGAAAATCATTTGTCTAGTGACGGGAACTGGGCCATAAGGGTCCATGTTAGAAAAGTGAGCCAGGAAGCTTAGAAGCTACACTTGGTTCATTTGTGACACAGTACAATACAGACATTCACTGTTCAACCTCACCTTTGCGAAGGAAATGACCTTTTTCTTGTATCCCAAATTGGTCCTTTAGTATATTGTCATAATTTGCCCGTGGGTCTAACTTCATGTTCTCAAACATGGCCTGGCTCACCACAGTATCCATGTCCTCATCACTTAATTCCTTCCCCAGAAATTTGCAGATTTTTAATATAGAACCTCTGAGATCCTGAAACAAATCACAGTATGATAAATTATGCATGTTATCACAAAGAAGACTTATACAAGTGTCATAGATAAATATCATTATGGGAGTGAACATCGTAGGTGCTTAGGTTGCTTAGAAAGTGGAGCTGTTCCTTGAGATGTGACTTGCTTATTCCTTCTTGATAAATTAATCCATTACTTGTCCACTGTTTGAGAGCACATTTGGGTTCATTTTGAGAACACTCGTATTTTGTTTTATCTGTGTTACCAGCAAGTATTTGGGGAGTAGCTACTAAATGACAGACACTGCCCTGTGAGATGGTGCGAGTGAACAGAGACACAACTGGGGATGAATCCTAGGAATTCAGTACAAGGACCTTTGGGAAAGACTAATTGTGTAACAGAACTCAGAATATTTCAACAAAGACAAGAAATTTGTTCTGGGAATTAAAGTAAAAATGGGAATTTTCTAGGTAGACAAACTAAAGATATGGAGTCTAGAGAAATGAAAGAATATCTGCAACATCGTGGTTGCGTAGAAGTTGTGAGATAACAGGTCACAGGACAGTTAGAAGTTCAATTTCCGTAGAGCTAGTGGAAACTGGCTTTGGATGAGAATATGGGAGATGAGGGTGGAAGCAATAGCGGGATCATATCGTGAGGAAGGTTTCAAGGCGAGCCAGACACTGAATCTCTATTTGGTAGGTGATATGGACTCAACAAGAAAGTCTAGGCTTAGTATCATGCTCTGGGGCAGGTGTAACAGACTAGTGACAAATACTCAGGATGGAGACGTCCTTAGGAGAACTTGCCTCTCAGCTCTTTCTCTTCTTCCCTGCTAAGAGTTCACCTGGTGATGTTCTGGCATTAGTGCCCAGTCCTGATTCAGTAATGATTCTAATTGATCCATGATCCTCAAAGCAATTCTATTGTCTCTACAAGAGATTATTCTCATTGGTCATATGACCCAATTTTGGCATTGAAACAGAAGGAGGAAGTCAAGGGGCTCCTGGGTGGCTCAGTTGGTTATGTGCCTGACTCTTGATTTCAGCTCAAGTCATGATCTCATGGGTCATGGAATTGAGCCCTGCCTCCGGCTCTACACTGACTGATCTGAGCCTGCTTGGGATTCTCTCTCTCTCTTTCCCTCCCTCCCTCTCTCTATGCCCCTGCACCGTTTATGCTCTCTTACTCTCTTTCTCAAAATAAACTTTAAAAAAAAATTTTTTTTTACGTTTTTATTCATTTTTGAGACAGAGAGAGACAGAGCATGAATGGGGGAGGGTCAGAGAGAGGGAGACACAGAATCTGAAACAGGCTCCGGGCTCTGAGCTGTCAGCACAGGGGCCCGATGCGGGGCTCGAACTCACGGACTGCGAGATCGTGACCTGAGCCGAAGTCGGCGCTCAACCGACTGAGCCACCCAGGCGCCCCAAAATAAACTTTTTTAAAAAAGAAAGAGGAAGTCAAAGAGAAGTTACTATGATTTTCCTCCTAGAGAAAAAGTAGAAATAAAGCAGGGCAAGAAGGCCCCTTTATCCCAGTTCCCTCTCTTTCTGCCTTACATGTTATCATCTGAGGACACAACTACAACTGCCTTGCTACCATGACGGGAGACATCCTTGCCACACCAAATATGATACAAAAGAAAGACAGATAATGCTGGGACATTCTTGATTGCTTAGCGGTAACACTCAGCATAAGGGTAGCCTTCCTCTGGGATTCAGTCAATAAATAACAGAAGTTCCTACATTTTAAGCCAATTAGAGTTGACTGTACTGGGTGCTGAATTATGTCTAATCATATAGAGCCATTTTCATTTAATTTTTCTGGGAATTTTTTTTTCAACGTTTTTTATTTATTTTTGGGACAGAGAGAGACAGAGCATGAACGGGGGAGGGGCAGAGAGAGAGGGAGACACAGAATCAGAAACAGGCTCCAGGCTCCGAGCCATCAGCCCAGAGCCTGACGCGGGGCTCGAACTCACGGACCGCGAGATCGTGACCTGGCTGAAGTCGGACGCTTAACCGACTGCGCCACCCAGGCGCCCCTGGGAATTTTTAATCATACACAATGCAGACAAGATTAAAGTTTCCCAAGAGATGCACTCAAGAATGATGAACATAACATTTATAATGTTATTACAATGAATAGTGCAGAAAATAGATTTCACAATCCATGAAAGACAGACTAATAGTCTGACTCTAAATAATCAAACTTATGCATATCATATACATATACAGATAATTCCTCACGCACAGACGATTTTTGAAAAGAAACTTGCAGTATTGGTTGTAAATGAAAACCTGGCAAACAAAGTACAGAAGTGATACTGGAAAAATGTCTCCTGGTCCACTTCGTCTGGGATCTCAAATTTGATATGGCCCTTTGGGTGTTCTGGGCATGAGCAATCAATACGTTCAGCCAGGCTACCTTACAGATTCTGTGAAGTCACTAATGTCACTTTTCTCACCTTTTTCAACTCCTCGTACATCATAAACTCGATGTTGAAGAGGCTTTTGTGCTCATACCAACCTTTGATGTGGTCAAACCAAAGGCTTCCCAGCACTGCGAGGAGAATAGATAGTCATTGAGTAAATGTGTTGAACACACTGAAAATGAGTTATAGTCTTAGGAGATGCAGGAGTCTTTAGTAACAAAGAAGGAAAAGGAAGTGTGCTGCTAGAGTCCTGATTTCCCCTAGCACCTGGTTATGGGAGAACCATCAAGCTTCTACCAGAAAACAATTACATGAACTTGAGGAGAAATTAGTCTCTTAAAATAGACACAAAATCAACATAGCATGTGGTTAGAAAAACCAAGGAGGAAAATGGAGGAAAGAATCCTCTCCTTCTCACTCCTCCTGGTGTTCCCAAGCACATAGAACTTTTTTCTGGCTACATGGAACATGTGGGCTCCCTGAGGAGTCACTTCTGCTCTGCACAGTACATTTGACACTAAACATAGCTCTCCTGTTCCAGATCATCACCTCTACTTCAGAGGACTGGCTCCTGCTCAACCAGCTACAGTGGTGCCTCCTCACAAAAGGAAGTGCGGGGGGGTGGGGGGGGGTGGGGTCCTGGCTTGCTTAGTGGATAGAGTATACAACTCTTGATTTTAGGGTTGTGAGTTGGAGTCCCATGTTGGGTGTAGAGATTACTTTAAAAATAAATAAAAGTGGCGCCTGAGTGGCTCAGTTGGTTAGGCATCTGACTTTGGTTCAGGTCATGATCTCATGGTTTTTGAGTTGGAGCCCCGCATAGGGTCCTCTGCTGTTAGCACAGAGCAGACTTCAGATCCTCTGTCTCCCTCTCTCTGCCCCTCCCCCACTAGCGTGCACCTCCTTTCTCTCTCACTCTCTCTCTCTCAAAAATAAACATTTACAGATAAATAAATTTATAAAAATTTAATAAAAAAGAAACAAATATGGAATAGAACTTTATCAAATAGAAGCTCCTGGCAGCAGCCATTTGCAATATGCAGTGCAAAGCTCCAAACCTGTGATCTGAACTGAGATTCTTCTCATTGAGCTAGAACAGAAACCCCTGTGCTTATGAACCACTGTTTTCATAGCTAAATGTAAATATTCCTTTGTGATACGACTTTGTAATCTTGACAGTCTACTGAGAGAAGCCAGGGGCAGCATAATTTGTAACAATGGCAGGGCATGGTCATCTAGGACAACCCTACCAATGGCTTAATACATTGATTACTCACCCTCATTCAACTCTACTTCAGCTTCTTTTTTACCCTCTGTCATATTCACTAAGCTTAAACCTCACTGCAGGACAGCAAACTTATTACTTGCTTTATATAAGTTTATTTACCTTTTCCTTCTAGAAATAGTTTCATGAATTCCTCAATGGTAGTTGCAGCAGGTAATGGCATATTCTTTGAAAAGTGAAAATATGAGCACATAACGTCCTTAGGGTTTCTGCATACATAAATAATCTACAAAGAAAGGAAGTATTCATTAATTCTGTTGCTTTCATTACATCATATTTTTACCCGAATACCTTCCAATTGGGTGAAGTATGTTTTTTCTTTTAACTTTATAGTTTCCTAACTATGTCTTGTAGACATTCAGTGTTCTTTGTATTTTGGGTTTCCCCTTCTCTACATTGTGTCTCCCTCCATGATTGGCCTGTGGCTCTCAATTACTCCGCCAGACACACCTCTATGCATGGTACCCAACCAAAATAGGTGGAAGTATGAAAAGGTAGTGGTGAGGACACTGAGAGCAGTGAAGGAATTGCTAGTATTGTAAGCGCACCTAGTAAGTAAGCTAATTAAAAAAATGAAAGGAGGGGCGCCTGGGTGGCTCAGTCGGTTAAGCGTCCGACTTCAGCTCAGGTCACGATCTCACGGTCTGTGAGTCCGTGAGTTCCAGTCCCGCGTCGGGCTCTGGGCTGACGGCTCAGAGCCTGGAGCCTGCTTCCGATTCTGTGTCTCCCTCTCTCTCTGCCCCTCCCCCATTCATGCTCTGTCTCTCTCTGTCTCAAAAATAAATAAACATTAAAAAAAATTAAAAAAAAATGAAAGGATATATAATCTAAAATGTGTATTATATTATAATTTACATTATAAAGTTAATTAAATGCACAGATATATACTCTTTCATTTTTAATGGCTGTATTACATATGTGATCAGGAAAAGGGTACAAGATAAAAATCAGATTCTCCACGATAAGAACAAAATGGCTATTGAAAATAAAAGCATGTCAAATGCCACATTTGCTTCAGCTTGATGAATGCAGTGTCAGTGTAATGAAAGGAAATGAAATAAAGAAAAAGAGCAGTTATCTTTCAACAGCCATAGTCTCTTTCTTACTTTGGCTTTTTTGTTCTTCAGGCCACTTGGAACCAAATAGTACGGGAGGTGGGTAGTGAAGAGACGAGGAGATGGTCTTTTAACAAAATCCGTGTTTTGATTGGGGTACTCAAAATAGGGAACTCGCAAAACCGTCTCCAGATTCTCAGTGCTTTTTCGATGTTCATCAAAATAAATCAAGTTCAATATCTGCTGAAACCAGATGGTTCCTGTAAAATAATTATTTTTGTTTTCAATGATGTACAAATGTCTCCAAAATGCAGATAGAAGTGCCATCAGTATTTTAATAAGAGTTTGTTATTATAACATGTATAATGGTAATTTGGTCAGAATGGAATTTTTAATATATTAAAAATGCAGTATGAGTAAAAGAAAACAAACATTTTCTTTATTTTCCTTTTAAGGAGATGCTACATTTGAAACTCTGTGGGCGTTTGTCGCACTAATTGATTCTTTGAATCTTCTGTGCTTTCTTCTGCTTCATATATGGGACTTTTAAATTACCTTCTATGTCTGCCTCTAGATTTCCTTCCACAAGCCCACTCATAGGACTTTAGGTAATATAAACAAAAAGAAAAAAAAAGGAATTTCACTGAAGGAGTCACTTTCCATTTTTCCCCCCTTCCCCATGTTTCCTACTGTGCACATGATGTCCACCTAAGGAAATAGTGTTCATTATAAATCCCTAAGGAAAGCCCTGTGACCCACATGGAGACAGGAAGGGAAGGATGATGCCTAAAGTTGGGCCTTTCACTGTATGTAGGATGTGACACATTTTTCTGTGACTACTTCTCTTAATTCTAATTAAAGAGGACATTTGTCTCAGTATATTTGGGTGTAATTGCCTGCTTTAGATTTCTTACACTTAATTTACGTGATTCATATAAAGATTAATATTAAAGGTATAAGATTAAAACATACCCTCTATAAAGGTCATGGTTCAGATATATCCAGGCAATGTTCTAAAAAAAAACTTACCCAACTAAAAATCGTAAGTCCCAGAAAGGTTCAAATCAACTTCTGAAATGAGAAAACCCACTGGCCCCTCATCAATTCCCATCCTAGCCTTCCTTCCTAAGACCATCCAATCACCCATGCTAAGCAGCAGCACCTGGTGAGCAAGATCATTTTTGGGTGCAGAAGCCTTGCTAGCAGGTGCAGGTGGGGTGCAACTTATCCGTCATCTCATTATCTTAATGTTGGTGGTTTTAGTGCTCCAGTGTTGCACAGGGAAGACCACGACCACGTGTGCCTGCATGTTACCTCAGCTGGTAACTCAATGGGTTCAAATTCATGAAAACTTGTTATAAGGCTCTGGAAGGTTTCTTTCATCCTTTTGCTTTCCCAGATAAAAGATACTGCTTCTGCAGGAGGAATCACAGATTCAGGAGGGCTGACAGGTTTTCAATCATGGCACAGTTCTGCAGAGATTCAAACAATATGATGTAAAAATCTCTGCAGAGACTCAAAAATTCAAATATCTGTTTTCAGCTTCTTCTGCCACTCCCTCTTTTACACTTTTTCCAATCCCCCCCTCTCTCTTTCTCTCTCCCTCCCTCTCTCTCTGTCTCTCTCTCTCCCCCCACTTCCCTCCTTTCCTTCCTTTCTTTATTTTTCTTGGCCTATTTGATAGTCAGGCGTTAGTGTAATGGGATACGAATTATTTTCTTCAGTTCATGCTATATTAATAACACTGATTCACCAAAGGCCCTCCCTCTCTGTTTGTCCATTTATTCTCATTTGCTGTTTCAATTCCTACTACTACCCCCACCACAGAAAAGCAGGTGTTGGGGTTTAAAGTGCATTCCTCACTGGAAAGTGTTCTTGTGGAACGTGTATTGTTGTATGTGTTTCTATTTCCTATCCATGTGCATCATTTCTTTCTGTTTGCCACTGTGTGCTGTGGTTTAATGTTCATTTACATGCTACATCTGATCCAATGTGCGTAATAGATGCTGTCTATGTTTCTGGGTGTGCATTCCTGCACTGACCTATCCATTTTCCACCAATGGACACCCCAACCCAAACAACACTGCCATGTATATCCTCATTCGTGATCACTATGTACCTGTATGAGATTTTCATAGGGACAAATATTCAGGAGAGGAATTACCTGTTATAGGTGTATTTTAGTTGTCCAGGTAGTGCCATACTGCTTTCCAAAGAATGGCTGCTTTAAACTATTCTCCCAGGGGTAAAATGCTTATGCATATACATCTCTCTGCACTCCTTGCCATGTTCAGATTTACTCATTTTCTAATTTTTGTCAGTCTAGTAGATGTAAAATAATATATCATTGTCTACGAACTTGGGGGTTTTTTTGGTATTGGCAGAGGGTGGTTTTCTTCTGTAAATTTTCAGATTATTTCTTTGACTCTTTTTATTTTCAGATTGCTGCCCCACACTTGATTTGTAGTTCTAATATATGGTAGATAAAATATATTTTTTCATTGTAGACATAGCATGTATATTCTTTCTGTCACCTATTAACTTTGCCCAAATGATCCTTAGTGAAGCAAAACCCAAACTGCTTAACTTTGATGTAATTGAATTTATTAAAGTTTAAAGTTTTGCCTGTATTTTATTTTTTGTTTCAAGTTTTTTTATTTCAATTCTAATCTTTTAACATAGAGTAATATTTGTTTCAGGAGTAGAAGTTATTGATTTATCAATTACAAATAACAGCCAGTGTTCATCACCACAAGTGCCCTTTTTAATGCCCATCACCCATCTACCCCATTTCCCACACACCTCCCTCCACAAATCCTCAGTTTGTTCTCTATCATTAAGTGTCTCTTGTGGTTTGTTTCCCTCTATTCTCACCCCCGCCATGTGCTCATCTGTTTTATTTACTAAATTCCATGTGTGAATGAAATCATATGGTATTTGTCTCTCTCTGACTGGCTTATTTCACTTAGCATAATACACTCTAGCTCCAACCACATTGTGGCAAATGGCAAGATTTCATTCTTTTTGATGGTTGAATAATACTCCATTGTATGTATAAAACACATCTTCTTTATCCGTTCATCAGTCTATGGGCATTTGGCTCTTTCCATAATTTGGCTATTGTTGAAAATGCTAGTATAAACATTGGCATGCATGTGTCCCTTTGAATCAGTATTTTTGTATCCTTTGGGTAAATACTAGTAGTACAATTGCTGGGTCATAGGGTAGTTCTATTTTTAACTTTTTCAGGAACCTCCATATTGTTTCCACAGTGTCTACACCAGTTTGCATACCCACCAACAGTGTAAGAGGGTTCCTCTTTCTCTGCATCTTTGTCCACCATCTATTGTTTCCTGCACTGTGAATTTTAGCCAATTTAGCAGGTGTCAGGTGGTATCTCACTGTGGTTTTGATTTGTATTTCACTGATGATGATTAATATTGAGTATCTTTTCATGTGTCTGTTAGCCATCTGGATGTTTTTGGAAAAAAAAATATTCCTGTCTTCTGCTACTTTCCTCACTGGATTATTTGTTTTTTTTAAGTGTTGAGTTTGATAAGTTCTTTATAGATTTTGGATACTAACCCTTTATCAGATGTGTCATTTGCAAATACCTTCTCCCAATTCATAGGCTGCCTTTTAGTTTTGTTGTTTGTTTCCTTCACTATGCAGAAGTTTTTATTTTGATGAAGTCGCAATAGTTCACGTTTGCTTTTGTTTTCCTTGCCTCTGCCGATGTGTGTGGTAGGAAGTTGCTACTGCTGAGGGTCAAAGAGGTTGTTGCCTGTGTTGTCCTCTAGGATTTTGATGGTCCTGTCTCATATTTAAGTCTTTGCTGCATTTTGAATTCATTTTTGTGTATGGTATAAGAAAGTAGTCCAGTTTCATTTATCTGCTTGTTCCTTTCCAGTTTTCCCAAAACCATTTGATAAAGAGTCAGTATTTTTTTTTTACACTGGATATTCTTTCCTGCTTTGTCAAAGATTGACCATATCGTTGTGGGTCCATTTCTGGGTTTTCTGTTCTGCTTCACTGATCTCTCTGTGTGTTCTTCTGCCAGTACCATACTACCTTGATCATTACAGCTTTGTAATATAACTTGATGTCTGTAACTGTGATGTCTCCAGCTTTGTTTCTCTTTTTCAAAATTGCTTTGACTCTTCAGGAAATTTTGTGGTTCCATACAAATTTTTTGTATGTTTTTAAGTTTGTTGTAGCTCTGTGAAAAATGCTGGTGTTATTTTGAGAGGAATTGAAGTAGTAAAGTAAATTGGGTAGTAAAGACATTTTAACAATATTTGTTCTTTCAATCCATGAGCATGGAATATTTTTCCATTTCTTTATGTTGTCTTAAATTTCTTTCAGAAGTGTTCTAAAATTTTTAGAATATAGATATTTGGTTAGGTTATTCCTAGGTATCTTATGAGTTTTTATGCCTTTGTAAGTGTAATGCTGATTTCTCTCTCTGCTGATTCATTTTTGTTGTAAAGAAGTGAAACTTCTTTCTATGTTGATTTTGTATCTTGTGACTTTCCTGAATTTATGTATCAGTTCTAGAAAATTTTTGGTAAAGAGTTTTGTGTTTTCTACATACAGTATCATGCCATTGGTGAATAGTGAAAGTTTGACCACTCTCCTGCCAAGTTGAATATATTTTATTTCTTTCTGCTGTCTGATTGCTGAAGCTAGGACTTCTAGTACTATGGCACATAACAAGTGTGACAGTGGGCATCCCTGTCTTCTTCTTGACCATAGCAGTAAAGCTCTCAGTTTCTTCCCATTGAGGATGTTGTTAGCTCTGGGTCTTTTATATATGCCCTTCATGATGTTGAGTATGTTCCCTCGATCCCTACTTTGTTGTGGGTTTTTATCATGAATGGATGTTGTACTTGGTAAAATACTTTTTCCTGCATCTACTGAGAGGATCATATTGTTCTTATTTTTTATTTTATTTCTGTAGTATATCACATTCATTGAATTTCAAATATTTGTTTCTTTCTATATCATATATTTCTACTCTAATCTTTATTATTTCCCCTCTTCTGATAGTTTTAGGCTTTATTTCTTGTCCTTTTTCCAGCTCCATTAGGTATAAACTTAGGTTGAATATTTGAGATTTTTCATGGTTGCTGGATGTATTTATATATTGAGGTTCTTGTTATATATCCCTTCTTATGTATGCTTTTGCTGCACCCCAAATTTAGTCCTTTGTGTTTTCATTTTCATTGGCTTCCATGTATTTTTTCCAATTTCTTCTTTAATGTACTGGCTGACCCATTAATGCTTTAGTAGGATTACCTTTAACCTCAATGAATTTGAGGTCTTTCCAAATTTTTTCTTGTGGTTGGCCTCAAGTTTCATAGTATTGTCTGATATTATGCATATTATGATCTCAATCTTTTTGTACTTGTTGAAGACTGATTTGTGATCTAGTATGTGATCTATTCTGGAGATTGTCCCACTTGCACTTGAAAAGAATGTGTACTCTACTTCTTTAGGGTGAAATGTTCTGAATATATCTGTTAAATCCATCCAGCCCAGTATGTCATTCAAAGCCATTGTTTCCTTCTTGATTTTCTGCATAGATGATATGTCCATTGATATAAGTAGAGTATTAAAACCCCCTACCATTATTGTATTATTGTCAATGAGTTCCTTTACGCTTGTTATTCATTGTTTTGTATACTTGAGTGCTCTCAAGTTGGAGGCATCAATATTTAAAATTGTTAGATGTCCTCATTGGATAGACTTCTTAATTGGGACCTAGAACCCTTCTTCATCTCTTGTTACAGTCTTGGTTGAAAATCTAGTTTTTCTGATATAAATATTGCTACTCTGGCTTTCTTTTGACATTGGCTTGCATGATAAATGGTTTTCCTTCCCCCCACTTTCATCTGCAGATGTCTTACGTCTTAAATGAGTCTCTTGTAGGCAGCATATAGATAGGTCTTGTTTTGTTTTGTTTTGTTTTTACCCATTTGAACACCCTATTTCTTTTGATTGGAGGACTTAGTCAATTTAAATTTAGAGTGATTATTAATAGATATGAATTTCATCCATTTTATTACTTGTTTTTTCTGGAGATTTTCTCTGTTCCTTTCAGTCTTTGTTGTTTTTGGTCTTTCTTAATTACTCAAAGAGTCACCTTTAATATTTCTTGCAGAGCTGGTTTAGTGGTCATGAACTCTTTGAGATTTTGTTGGGAAACTCTTTATCTCTCTTTCTATTCTGAATGATAACCTTGATGAATAGAATATTCTTGGCTGCATATTTTTTCCCATTCAGCACTTTGACTATATCATGCCACTCCCTTCTGGCCTGCCAACTTTCTGTGGCTAAGTCTGCTGCTATCCTTATTTATCTTGTAAGATAGGGATTTCTTTTCCCTTGTTTCTTTTAGGATTGCTTTCTTATCATTGTATTTTGCAAATTTTAGTATGATATGTCTTGGTGTTGGGCTGCTTTTTTTGATTTTTCTGGGAGTTCTCTATGCCTCCTGGATTTGGATGTCTGTTTCCTTGTCTAGATTAGGGAAGTTTCAGCTATAATTTGCTCAAATAAAACTTCTGCCCCCTTTTCTCTCTTCTTCTTCTTCTTCTTCTGAGACTCCTTACACATTGTAGAGTCCCTGGGTTTCTTATGTCTACATTTATAATCCAATATTTTCCTTTTCCTCTTCTTCTCAGCTTCATTATTTCCCATAGTTATCTTCTATATCACATATTAATTCCTCTGCTTCTTCCTTCCTATGGTCATTACATCCAATCAGTTTCACATCTTGGTTATAGCAGTTTGTATTTCAGCTTGACCAGTTTGTAGGTCTTTTATCTCTGCAGTAAGGGACTCCCTGGTGCTTTCTATGCTTTTCTCAAGCCCAGTATTCTTATGATTATTGTTTTAAATTCTGGATCAGCCATATTATTTATATCTGTTTCGATTAGATCTTTGGCCGCCATGACTTTCACTTGTTCTTTCTTTTGAGATGAATTCCTCTGTGTTGGCATTTTGTCTAGGTATCTGTCTTCTGTAACTTAGAAAAGCCACTTATCTTTCTTGCTCCTGAGAGTAATTGTTTTGTAAATAAGAGGTCATATAGTGACCAAGGACTGGCATTTCAAGAAATGTTTCTGCTGTATACTGTGTGCACTCTGCTGTTGTATTTTGACTGCTTTTTCCCTCAGGTCATTCATCTGCAGAATTTCAGTTTACCTGAAGTGTGAGTGTTTCGATCTTGTCCAGTGTGTAGAGAGTTTTAAGTAGATATGTTTTGGTCTGCTTGTTAAAAGAGGCTAGCTCCAATTTCCACTAGATCTGAAGCTTTGCAGCACTCTATAATGGGTAGATTTGGTGCATATGGGGATTTGTGCTGGTCTTCTGGGGAAGAGGTCTGCTGCCACTCTGGCTCTCAGGCACACTTGCCCTCATACAGAAGCACCTGCAGGCTTCAGGCAGTTGGTCTTTGTGTAAGCAGCTCAAGCTTCCACTGCAGGTGCTGTGCTGCTCATTGATGAGTGGGGACAAAAATTGCTTCAGCTAGCTCTATCCTCCCTGGAGAGGGAAATTCATGCCCAAAGCTGTTCCAGAAGCCCTCACAGAAGAGCAAGCTATCTCCCTTCATTGTCCCAGACATCCCTCAAATCTCTGCCTTCATCCTGTCTATGTCTCAGCCATCTACCCACCCAGCAGTGCAGTGCTCTGTGTTTTATTTCATGCAGGGACTGGGTTTTAAAGCTCTAAATTTTAGGTACCAGGTGCAGTGTGGATCCCTGCTGATCCTCTGGGGGAGGGTCTCACACCGGGCTGGTGCTGGTTTGTTCCAGAAGGGCAGTTTCACAAAGCCACAGGGGCTTGGAGTGTATGGTAAAGCACATCAAGAAGCCATCCTCAACAACTGTCCCTGCTTACATTTTAGTGAAAGAGCAATGCAATCACACCTGCAGGCTCTTTTGTCTCCTGAAAGGCAGCACCGCCTCTCAAATGTACTCCATGAAGGGTAACTGTCTCTCCCAGTAAAATCTGGGGGATCCTCACACCAAGCTTTCCCTCTTCTGGGCCTCTGCCTTTCTTCTCCACAGGAGTAATTCTACACCTACCAGGATCCACCCTGGTGATGATGAGGACTTCTGCAACTTTAGACTTTGAGCTCTGCACCTTATAAAAACTTGTGATAATCAGCTCATCTCATTTTGCCTGTCAGTGGCTTTGGGGAAGTGTTTTCTTGTGCAATGCCCTGCACCCTGCCCTTCTCCCTCCTCTCTCTCTCTCTCTCTCTCTCTCTCTCCCTGATCAGGGTTCCCTCCCCTCTGCAGTAGCAGCAGTACTTTTCTTGCCCAAATCGTGTCTCCACATCTCCTACCTTACATGATGTGGCCTCTTTTCTCCCCCTTTTGTACAATTTGTTCACTCAGTCCTCAGAACAATTTCCTGGGTATTCAGAATAATTTGATATTTATCTAGCTGTGTTCAAAAAATGAGGCAACCATGGGTCCTCCTACTATTCCAGCACCTTAACCCCAGAAAGACACCTGTATTTTCTTCTTTGGACATTTGTTTAATAAGTTTTTTTTACCATTCCTAAGTCACAGTGATTTTCTTCTGTTTTTATAATATAAATCATTATATAGTTTTATCTTTAATATTACTGTCTTAGTACACTTGGGGTTCACTCTTTTATGTGGTGTTAGGGATACAGCTGTATTTTCTGCATATAGTGATCCATATTTCCCAACATTACTTTTTAAAATATTTTAATTTATTTAATTTACATCCAAGTTAGTTAGCTTATAGTGCAACAATGATTTCAGGGGTGGACTCCTTAATGCCCCTTACCCATTTATCCCATCCCCCCTCCAACAACCCCTCCAGCAATCCCCTGTTTGTTCTCCATATTTAAGAGTCTCTTATGAACTCTTAAAAACTGAAAACAAACTGAGGGTTGATGGGGGGTGGGAGGGAGAGGAGGGTAGGTGATGGGCATTGAAGAGGGCATCTTTTGGGATGAGCACTGGGTGTTGTATGGAAACCAATTTGACAATAAATTTCATATATTAAAAAAAAGAAAAAGAAAAAGAAATAAGTGTTTAAAAAATTTTTTAAAAAGTCTCTTATGGTTTGTCCCCCATCCTATTTTTTTTTTAATAATTTTTTTTTTTTAATTTTTTTTTCAACGTTTTTTATTTATTTTTGGGACAGAGAGAGACAGAGCATGAACGGGGGAGGGGCAGAGAAAGAGGGAGACACAGAATCGGAAACAGGCTCCAGGCTCCGAGCCATCAGCCCAGAGCCTGACGCGGGGCTCGAACTCACGGACCGCGAGATCGTGACCTGGCTGAAGTCGGACGCTTAACCGACTGCGCCACCCAGGCGCCCCTTTTTTTTTTAATAATTTTTTTTTTTAATTTTTTTTTTTTTTTTTTTTTTTTCCCCCATCCTATTTTTATATTACTTTTGCTTCCCTTCCCTTGTGTTCATCTGTTCTGTGTGTTTAAGTCCTCATATGAGTGAAATCACATGATATTTGTCTTTCTCTGACTGACTAATTTCTCTTAGCATAATACCCTCTAGTTCCATCCACATAGTTGCAAATGGCAAGATTTCATTCTTTTTGATTGCCGAGTAATACTCCATTGTATGTATATACCACATCTTCTTTATCCATTTATCCATCAGTGGACATTTGGGCTCTTTCCATACTTTGGCTATTGTTGATAGTGCTGCTATAAACATGGGGGTGCATGTGCCCCTTCGAAACAGCATACCTGTATCCTTTGGATAAATACCTAGTAGCGCTATTGCTGGGTCATGGGGTAGTTCTATTTTCAATTTTTTGAGGATCCTCCATACTGTTTTCCAGAGTGGCTGCACCAGTTTGCATTCCTACCAGCAGTGCAAAAAAGATCCTCTTTCTCCGCATCCTTGCCAACAACTGTTGTTGTCTGAGTTGTTAATGTTAGCCACTTTGACCGATGTGAGGTGGTACCTCATTGTGGTTTTGATTTGTATTTCCCTGATGATGAGTGATATTGAGCATCTTATCATGTGTCAGTTGGCCATCTGGATGTCTTCTTTGGAGAAGTGTCTATTCATGTCTTTTGCCCATCTCTTCACTAGATTATTTGTTTTTTTGGGTGTTGAATTTGATAAATTCTTTATAGATTTTGGATACTAACCCTTTATCTGATATGTCATTTGCAAATATCTTCTCCCATTCTGTTGGTTGCCTTTTAGTTTTGCTGATTGTTTCCTTCACTGTGCAGAAGTTTTTTATCTTGATGATGTCTGAAGCAGCTACCTAAATGGTAAATATTCCTACATTGTTTTCCAGCCCACTTCAGCAATTTAGTGTTTGACAGGCCATCTTCAATTTATCTACTTCAACATTTTTTCCATTTCCTTGACCAAAAAAAAAAAGTTATAGCTACACTATAAAAGACATTATTTCATAGGATACAAAATTCATTTAACTCTATACTATCTAATAGATTAAGTGTATATGTCTCTATATAATATTGGTAAAAAGACTGAGTTACCATATTATAAAAAGTTATCATTTTATTCTTACATTAGCTATTAGAATACAGAACTCACCAGATTTGGGGTATGTGACTATGAAGACATCATCTTCTCTGATTTCAAAATCATTTAATGTTTCTAGAAAGCCTATATCAAGTCCTGGGCGGAGAAAATAATATCCTTTAAATTTGAATAAAAATGAGTCTATGTCTTCCATATTTCAGTTCCCTGCTAAGACAGAAAAAAATATTTGAAAGAAATTTAGTAAAATTTTATGTTATCTTCCCTTCTGTATCTTCAGTTGTTGGTCATATACTAAGAGAAGAAATTGATTTCTTGTTTTCTCCACAAACACTGATAACCAGCAGGCTCTCAAAGCTACTATCCTGGATCTGAGATGTGTGGAGTTTGGTCCAATGCCAGGAGCCAGTTGTTCATGGGATGGGTCTTAATTTTATGTGTGTGTGCTCCATTTTTGTAACCACAGGAAAAATAATTAAAAACTAATTATATAATTGCAAAAAAATGCTCTTAATCAGAAATCATACATAATATATATGTATATCTATATAAACAGTAAAAATGAATATACAAACTTGACTTGAATAGGCTTTAGAAACATTTGTCTCTTGCCACTCCATATACAGCTGGGTTTTTCATCCCTGGAACTGAAGTACAATATTTTAGCTTTTAGCATGTTTATAGAAGTTTTCTTTATATACTTTCTGGGTATGAGTTATCTATTCATAAGGTTTTTGGTAACTTGTAATTTAAACTTTGTTTTATTTCCTAACTTGCAACTTGTTTAGAGTAATTGAGAAGGTACAAGTATGAGCTAACAGACATGAATGTATTCCAGGATGCCTGATAAATTGCGTGTGAGCAGTTAAATTGTCAATAATGACCATGTGAACAACGGCACAAAGTGTGAAAGAAAACATTCAAATTATGGATCATATGTAGATAGTGCAAATTAAACTTTGTGACTCATCATTGACGGATATATTTTGCCTTTCATAATTATCAGTCAGTAGCCTTATGAGAAAATCTTATTTTGATACTTATGAACTCTGAGGTTTTAGTTGACTTGGGGGTACTTCCAGATGACTCTGAAGTGTACTTTTTTTCTATTTCCCATAATAGTTGGTCATTGGAAGGCTGACAAAAGAAGAACTTCAGACTCACACAATTCAAAAGCAATTCCAGGAAGCCTGCGCCAAGAGTCATTAAAGGAAAAAGGGAAATAAGTGATTGTTTAGAAATATATTTTTATAGTCACACTGTTACTGGAAAAACTGGGATTGATAGTGTCTATTTACAAAGGAGACTTATGAAAGCTGAAAATTAGTTGCAATCATCAACATAAATTCACATCTAAGGAAGGAAGTCGGGGACCAGACAGGCAAGGATGGAGGAACAGAGAGGAGATAAGTTATTCTGTCACTAGAGTTATTTAAGGCATCTCTTCTTTGCCCTCTTGTGTTCAAATAAACAACCCAATTTATACCTCCATACCCATTGGTTCTAATATTAACCCCCAGTGTTAAGAAGCAGTGGCTCCCTAAGAGTAGTCAATTCCATATCTTGGGACCAAAACTAGAACTATGAGCCTGTAACATCTTGATCATTTCATAAAGTAAACATAATTATATCATCATATATTCTGCTTATATTAGATCCTAGTATAATTACTATCATGGCAAATTATATCTTTCTTTTAGTATATGTTCCTAAATCTCTAAATAAATATTTAAAATAATATAGTGGTTCAGTTTATTGAAAGTCTAAGCAAAGAGTTGCAGTATATTTTTGTTTCATACATAAGAACTGATGGCTTACATACAATTAGCCTAGTGTTTAGAACATTGCCAAATATCTGAAACTGCATAAATAGTACAGTTCAGGGGCGCCTGGGTGGCTCAGTCAGCTAAGCATCCAACTTCAGCCCAGGTCATGATCTCATAGTTCGTGGGTCCGAGCCCCGCGTTGGGCTCTGGGTTGACAGCTCAGAGCCTGGAGCCTGCTTCAGATTCTGTGTCTCCATCTCTCTCTGCCCCTCCCCCACTCATGCTCTCTCTCTCTCTCTCTCTCTCTCTCTCTCTCTCTCTCTCTCAAAAATAAATAAACATTAGAAATTTTTTTTGATTTGTACAGTTCAGACAGGAGAAAGGAAGCATACTATGTCACCTCTAAAAGTACCAATTTTGCATATGAATTTTTTTTAGCTGAAGGCAATTAAGAATGAGCAGACACAGAATCCTTTTTATATTTTCCTTAAGTTCTTAAAAGAATCTAGATGAGGGTGCCTTTATCATGAAGAGAGCTACTCCCACATATAACTTTTTATTTCTGAAAAACTCCAACCACATGGCAGGACAAACATCTGTTAACCAAAAGTGAGCTCTTCTCAACTTCCTGTGAATTGTCTTCCCCCTTTTTGAATTCCCTACTCTTTTACCCCATCCTTCTTAGGATGGTATATAAGCCTCAATTGTCATATTGTTTTGGACTCTGTATGCCTTTGCGGGGCTCCCATACATATATAATTAAATTTGTCTCCTGTTATTCTGTTTTATGTCATTTTATTTATTAGACCATCCAAAGAACCTAGAATGGAGAAAGGAAAAGATTTTCACTCTCAGTAAAGAATAAACTCACTATACTAGTTCTTCGAAATGAAGAGTTAACTTCTGAAATAAAAGCTAGTGGGAGGAATAATTCTGTTGCTGCTGATGGAGAAGGACACAGATAAAGACTAAATTTTCCAGGAGGAGATTTAAGGATTCAACAGTTAGCAAAGCTCCTATAATCAGGAACTCATTGAGAGGGAGGGATTAGGCTGATATTGAGCAGTAGATTATCCAATAATCTAGTGAAAATCATCGATACGTTTCCCACAAGTAATGGATGGTAAATGGTTCAAGCAGCTGGGTGCTATTCAGACCTATTGGGCAGGGATCAAAGTCTCTGCTTTTGAATTATACCAGAAAATATGGATGTATTTATTTGTTGTCCCACTCATGATTCTCTAATTCCCATAGATAAGGAGTATAATTATTAAGTTGTTTCTACATCAATGGCACTACTATTGGTGTCTTAAGTCTTTGTGTTGTTTCTTATCAAACAGAAATGAGAATATGTGTATGTGAACAACTGAGAAGTTGAGAGGAGAAATCCATATCTACAAGGAGTAAATACAAAGCTTTGAAGGATTAAGCACTTTCCCCAATTCTTTTTTTTTTTTTTTGATTTTTTAAATATTTATTTTTGGGAAAGAGACAGAGTGTGAGTGGGGGAGGAGCAGAGAGAGAGGGAGACAGAATCTGAAGCAGGCTCCAGGTTCTGAGCTTTCAGCACAGAGGCCAGTGCGGGGCTCAAACTCACGAACCACGAGATCATGACCTGAGCTGAAGTTGGGAGCTTAACCGACTGAGCCACCTACGTGCCCCACACTTTCTCCAATTCTACTATATGCTTGACACAAGTGTAATACTCATGATATGCTCCAACCACCATTTATCTGCCATTATCCCCCTCAGTTTAGTCACTGTTGGCAAGGACTTCATAGCATTGTATCAGGGGGAATGATGGGTCCTGGGGTTCGCTCTTCAAGTACAGTTTTGTGACCTGTTTTTCATGGGCTCCGCACTCTGTCCAGTAAGTTTGTGGTTTAAACAGAATAGACATAAAGGATAAACATTCTAATTCATAAGAATTCACTCTAGTAAATCACTATATAAATAAATAAATAAATAAATAAAAAATAAAACAATACAAAAAAGCAGAACAACCACTTCTTGAACAAGATCAAAATCCAGAGAATGTATTATCAAAAAATTTCCATTTTCCACAAAAAGTACCATGTTCCAAAAAATAGGAAAGTGTAACAAATATTCAGTAAAAAAAAAAGAGCAATTAATAAAAACTGTCTCTGAATGGACCCACATGCTGGATTAGCAAAGAAAACAGCTATAAAAAAATACATTCATTTGTGAGTCACTAGATCTAAACTACAAGTTTGACCTGACAGATAAAAAAAGAATCATGGAACATGAGGACAGATCAATAGAGAAAAGAATGAAATGAACAGAAAAACAAAGAATGAAGAAAACTGAACATAGCCTCAGGGAACTGTAGAATATATCAAGCATAGCAACATATGTAACAGAAGGAGAGAAAAAGAGCAGAAAAAAATCTTCGGAGTAATTGTGGCCAAGAACTTCTCAATTTTGATGAAAAATAGTAATTTACACATCCATGAAGCTCAACTAATAAGTAAGATAAACATGAATAGGTCTAAACTACACATATCACAGTTAAACATTGAAACATAAATTTTAGGATTGTTTATTTCTGTGACACATGTTTTTGCTATTTTGATGAATATTATGTTGAAAATGTAGCTGCCTGTGGGTAGTATGGACCTTTAATGAAATTAATTCTTATCCAGAAACACAAGATGTCTTTCCATTTGTTTATGTCTTCTTTGATTTCTTTCAGCAAAGTCTTGTACTTTTCATTGTACAGGTCTTTTATTTCCCTGGTTAAATTTACTAAGATTTTATTGTTTTTGATACTACTATGAGATATTTTTCCTTATTTCTTTATTTTTCAAATGTTTTATTTTTACTGTAAAGGAATTAAACTGATTTCTGTATATTGATTTTGTATCCTGTAACTTTACTGATTGTTGATTAGTCTCAACACTTTTATGATTGATTCTTTAGGATGTTCTCTTTATAAAATCCTATCTTCTGTAAAGAGTGACTATTTAACTTCTGCTTTTATGACTTGGATGCCTTTTATTTCTACTTCTTGACTAATGACTCTAGTTAAGACTTCTAGTACCACAGGAAAGGTGAGAGTGAGCATCTGTGTGTTGCTTTTGATCTTACAGGAAACAGACTGAGATTTGCATGCAGACCAGGAAGTGCCTTCAGGGATAACACATGATGGAGTGAAGGCAAGTATTCTGGGCAGAGGGAGAAGTTGAACTGGAGTGCAATAGCTTTGGGTTGTATGGATATTTAATGAAATTAATTCTTCGAATCCACAAACATGAGCTGTCTTTCTGTTTGCTTATGTCTTTGATTTCTTTCAGCAAAGTCTTGTAGTTTTCACTGTAAAGGTCTTTCGCTTCCCTAGTGAAAGTTACTAAGATTTTTTGTTTGTTTTTGATGCCTAGTATGAATGAAATAGGAAGGATAGCAGGAAGATGGCGGCGTAGGAGGACGCTGGGCTCACCGCGAGTCCTGCTGATCACTTAGATTCCACCTACACCTGCCTAAATAACCCAGAAAACCGCCAGAGGATTAGCAGAACGGAGTCTCCGGAGCCAAGCGCAGACGAGAGGCCCACGGAAGAGGGTAGGAAGGGCGGTGAGGCGGTGCGCGCTCCACGGACTGGCGGGAGGGAGCCGGGGCGGAGGGGCGGCTCGCCGGCCAAGCAGAGCCCCCGAGGTTGGCTGGCAAAAGCGGAGGGGCCTGACGGACTGTGTTCCGACAGCAAGCGCGACTTAGCGTCTGGGAGGTCATAAGTTAACAGCTCTTCTCAGAAAGCGGGAAGGCTGGAGGACAAAGGGAGGGAGAGCTGCTGAGCCCCCGGACAACAGAGCTCAGTTTGGTGGGGAACAAAGGCGGTCGCCAGCGCCATCTCCCCCGCCCATCCCCCAGCCAAAATCCCAAAGGGAACCAGTTCCTGCCAGGGAACTTGCTCACTCTGCGCAAACACCCAACTCTGTGCTCCTGCGGAGCCAAACCTCCGGCAGCGGATCTGACTCCCTCACTGCCACAGGGCCCCTCCTGAAGTGGATCACCTAAGGAGAAGCGAGCTAAGCCTGCCCCTCCTGCCCCCGTGCACCTTGCCTACCCACCCCAGCTAATACGCCGGATCCCCAGCACCACAAGCCTGGCAGTGTGCAAGTAGCCCAGACGGGCCACGCCACCCCACAGGGAATCCCGCCCCTAGGAGAGGGGAAGAGAAGGCACACACCAGTCTGACTGTGGCCCCAGCAGTGGGCTGGGGGCAGACATCAGGTCTGACTGCGGCCCCGCCCACCATCTCCAGTTATACACCACAGCACGGGGGAAGTGCCCTGCAGGTCCTCACCACTCCAGGGACTATCCAAAATGACCAAATGGAAGAATTCCCCTCAGAAGAATCTCCAGGAAATAACAACAGCTAATGAACTGATCAAAAAGGATTTAAATAATATAACAGAAAGTGAATTTAGAATAATAGTCATAAAATTAATCGCTGGGCTTGAAAACAGTATAGAGGACAGCAGAGAATCTCTTGCTACAGAGATCAAGGGACTAAGGAACAGTCACAAGGAGCTGAAAAGCGCTTTAAACGAAATGCAAAACAAAATGCAAACCACGACAGCTCGGATTGAAGAGGCAGAGGAGAGAATAGGTGAACTAGAAGATAAAGTTATGGAAAAAGAGGAAGCTGAGAGAAAGAGAGATAAAAAAATCCAGGAGTATGAGGGGAAAATTAGAGAACTAAGTGATACACTAAAAAGAAATAATATATGCATAATTGGTATCCCAGAGGAGGAACAGAGAGGGAAAAGTACTGAAGGGGTACTTGAAGAAATTATAGCTGAGAACTTCCCTGAACCGGGGAAGGAAAAAGGCATTGAAATCCAAGAGGCACAGAGAACTCCCTTCAGATGTAACTCGAATCGATCTTCTGCACGACATATCATAGTGAAACTGGCAAAATACAAGGATAAAGAGAAAATTCTGAAAGCAGCAAGGGATAAACGTGCCCTCACATATAAAGGGAGACCTATAAGACTCGTGACTGATCTCTCTTTTGAAACCTGGCAGGCCAGAAAGGCTTGGCATGATATCTTCAGTGTGCTAAACAGAAAAAATATGCAGCCAAGAATCCTTTATCCAGCAAGTCTGTCATTTAGAATAGAAGGAGAGATAAAGGTCTTCCCAAACAAACAAAAACTGAAGGAATTCACCACCACTAAACCAGCCCTACAAGAGATCCTAAGGGGGATCCTGTGAGACAAAGTACCAGAGACATCGCTACAAGCATAAAACATACAGACATCACAATGACTCTAAACCCGTATCTTTCTATAATAACACTGAATGTAAATGGATTAAATGCGCCAACCAAAAGACATAGGGTATCAGAATGGATAAAAAAACAAGACCCATCTATTTGCTGTCTACAAGAGACTCATTTTAGATCTGAGGACACCTTTAGATTGAGAGTGAGGGGATGGAGAACTATTTATCATGCTACTGGAAGCCAAAAGAAAGCTGGAGTAGCCATACTTATATCAGACAAACTAGACTTTAAATTAAAGGCTGTAACAAGAGATGAAGAAGGGCATTATAGAATAATTACAGGGTCTATCCATCAGGAAGAGCTAACAATTATAAATGTCTATGCGCCGAATACCAGAGCCCCCAGATATATAAAACAATTACTCATAAACATAAGCAACCTTATTGATAAGAATGTGGTCATTGCAGGGGACTTTAACACCCCACTTACAGAAATGGATAGATCATCTAGACACACAGTCAATAAAGAAACAAGGACCCTGAATGATACATTGGATCAGATGGACTTGACAGATATATTTAGAACTCTGCATCCCAAAGCAACAGAATATACTTTCTTCTCGAGTGCACATGGAACATTCTCCAACATAGATCACATACTGGGTCACAAAACAGCCCTTCATAAGTTTACAGGAATTGAAATTATACCATGCATACTTTCAGACCACAATGCTATGAAGCTTGAAATCAACCACAGGAAAAAGTCTGGAAAACCTCCAAAAGCATGGAGGTTAAAGAACACCCTACTAAAGAATGAGTGGGTCAACCAGGCAATTAGAGAAGAAATTAAAAAATATATGGAAACAAACGAAAATGAAAATACAACAATCCAAACGCTTTGGGACGCAGCGAAGGCAGTCCTGAGAGGAAAATACATTGCAATCGAGGCCTATCTCAAGAAACAAGAAAAATCCCAAATACAAAATCTAACAGCACACCTAAAGGAAATAGAAGCAGAACAGCAAAGGCAGCCTAAACCCAGCAGAAGAAGAGAAATAATAAAGATCAGAGCAGAAATAAACAATATAGAATCTAAAAAACTGTAGAGCAGATCAACGAAACCAAGAGTTGGTTTTTTGAAAAAATTAACAAAATTGACAAACCTCTAGCCAGGCTTCTCAAAAAGAAAAGGGAGATGACCCAAATAGATAAAATCATGAATGAAAATGGAATTATTACAACCAATCCCTCAGAGATACAAACAATTATCAGGGAATACTATGAAAAATTATATGCCAACAAATTGGACAACCTGGAAGAAATGGACAAATTTCTAAACACCCACACTGTTCCAAAACTCAATCAGGAGGAAATAGAAAGCTTGAACAGACCCATAACCAGCGAAGAAATTGAATCGGTTATCAAAAATCTCCCCACAAATAAGAGTCCAGGACCAGATGGCTTCCCAGGGGAGTTCTACCAGACGTTTAAAGCAGAGATAATACGTATCCTTCTCAAGCTATTCCAAGAAATAGAAAGGGAAGGAAAACTTCCAGACTCATTCTATGAAGCCAGTATTACTTTGATTCCTAAACCAGACAGAGACCCAGTAAAAAAAGAGAACTACAGGCCAATATCCCTGATGAATATGGATGCAAAAATTCTCAATAAGATACTAGCAAATCGAATTCAATGGCATATAAAAAGAATTATTCACCATGATCAAGTGGGATTCATTCCTGGGATGCAGGGCTGGTTCAACATTCGCGAATCAATCAACGTGATACATCACATTAATAAAAGAAAAGGTAAGAACCATATGATCCTGTCAATCGATGCAGAAAAGGCCTTTGACAAAATCCAGCACCCTTTCTTAATAAAAACCTTGAGAAAGTCGGGATAGAAGGAACATACCTAAAGATCATAAAAGCCATTTATGAAAAGCCCACAGCTAACATCATCCTCAACGGGGAAAAACTGAGAGCTTTTTCCCTGAGATCAGGAACACGACAGGGATGCCCACTCTCACTGCTGTTGTTGTTTAACATAGTGCTGGAAATTCTAGCATCAGCAATCAGACAACAAAAGGAAATCAAAGGCATCCAAATTGGCAAAGATGAAGTCAAGCTTTCGCTTTTTGCAGATGACATGATATTATACATGCAAAATCCGATAGACTCCACCAAAAGTCTGCTAGAACTGATACATGAATTCAGCAAAGTTGCAGGATACAAAATCAATGTACAGAAATCAGTTGCATTCTTATACACTAACAATGAAGCAACAGAAAGACAAATAAAGAAACTGATCCCATTCACAATTGCACCAAGAAGCATAAAATACCTAGGAATAAATCTAACCAAAGATGTAAAAGATCTGTATGCTGAAAACTATAGAAAGCTTATGAAGATAATTGAAGAAGATTTAAAGAAATGGAAAGACATTCCCTGCTCATGGATTGGAAGAATAAATATTGTCAAAATGTCAATACTACCCAAAGCTATCTACACATTCAATGCAATCCCAATCAAAATTGTGCCAGCATTCTTCTCGAAACTAGAACAAGCAATCCTAAAATTCATATGGAACCACAAAAGGCCCAGAATAGCCAAAGTAATTTTGAAGAAGAAGACCAAACCAGGAGGCATCACAATCCCAGACTTTAGCCTCTACTACAAAGCTGTAATCATCAAGACAGCATGGTATTGGCACAAAAACAGACACATAGACCAATGCAATAGAATAGAAACCCCAGAACTAGACCCACAAACGTATGGCCAACTCATCTTTGACAAAGCAGGAAAGAACATCCAATGGAAAAAAGACAGTCTCTTTAACAAATGGTGCTGGGAGAACTGGACAGCAACATGCAGAAGGTTGAAACTAGACCACTTTCTCACACCATTCCCAAAAATAAGCTCAAAATGGATAAAGGACCTGAATGTGAGACAGGAAACCATCAAAACCTTAGAGGAGAAAGCAGGAAAAGACCTCTCTGACCTCAGCCGTAGCAATCTCTTACTCGACACATCCCCAAAGGCAAGGGAATTAAAAGCAAAAGTGAATTACTGGGACCTTATGAAGATAAAAAGCTTCTGCACAGCAAAGGAAACAACCAACAAAACTAAAAGGCAACCAACGGAATGGGAAAAGATATTTGCAAATGACATATTGGACAAAGGGCTAGTATCCAAAATCTATAAAGAGCTCAACAAACTCCACACCCGAAAAACAAATAACCCAGTGAAGAAATGGGCAGAAAACATGAATAGACACTTCTCTAAAGAAGACATCCGGATGGCCAACAGGCACATGAAAAGATGTTCAACGTCGCTTCTTATCAGGGAAATACAAATCAAAACCACACTCAGATATGACCTCACGCCAGTCAGAGTGGCCAAAATGAACAAATCAGGAGACTATAGATGCTGGAGAGGATGTGGAGAAACGGGAACCCTCTTGCACTGTTGGTGGGAATGCAAATTGGTGCAGCCGCTCTGGAAAGCAGTGTGGAGGTTCCTCAGAAAATTAAAAATAGACCTACCCTATGACCCAGCAATAGCACTGCTAGGAATTTATCCAAGGGATACAGGAGCACTGATGCATAGGGGCACTTGTACCCCAATGTTTATAGCAGCACTCTCAACAATAGCCAAAGTATGGAAAGAGCCTAAATGTCCATCAACTGATGAATGGATAAAGAAATTGTGGTTTATATACACAATGGAATACTACGTGGCAATGAGAAAAAATGAAATATGGCCTTTTGTAGCAACGTGGATGGAACTGGAGAGTGTGATGCTAAGTGAAATAAGCCATACAGAGAAAGACAGATACCATATGGTTTCACTCTTATGTGGATCCTGAGAAACGTAACAGAAACCATGGGAGAGGGGAAGGAAAAAAAAAAAAAGAGGTTAGAGTGGGAGAGAGCCAAAGCATAAGAGACTGTTAAAAACTGAGTACAAACTGAGGGTTGATGGGGGGTGGGAGGGAGGGTAGGGTGGGTGATGCGTTTTGAGGAGGGCACCTTTTGGGATGAGCACTGGGCGTTGTATGGAAACCAATTTGACAGTAAATTTCATATATTAAAAAAAAAAGAAAAATAAATAAATAAACATTTAAAAAATGGCTTAAAAGAAGAAAAAAGGAAATAATATTTAAAATATATTTTGACAGTCAACTCTTACTGGAATACGTAGAATTGTTAGCCTCTCTTTACAAAGGAAATTTTGAAAGGTAAAAATTGGTTGGAATCATCAACATGAATTCACAGACAAGGAAGAAAGTTGGGGTCCAGACAGTGAAGGGTGGAGGAAGAGACAGGAGATGAGTTCTTCTGTCACAAGAGTTATTTAAGGAGTATCTTCGGTACTATCCTCAGTGTTCAAGAGGAAAAACCTAATTTACACCTTGATACCACATTGGGCCGTAATATTAACTTGCATATAAAGAAGTGGCTCGTTAGTACAACCAGTTCCAAGTCTTAAAAAAGTAAAAACAAGCCTGTAACATTATGATCTTCTAATAAAGTAAACAAGATCATGTTGCTATCAGAAGAGGTACTCAGGGTTTAAAGAGATCAAAATGAGGACTGCTAGTGACCAAAGGGTGACATTTGGAATATCAAAGAGCAAACATTGATTGCAATCAATCAGAACAAGTAAACATGTTTTGTACAAGCATGACTTCATCATGATGCTATTAAAATGTAACCAGAAATATGACGTGAGGTGCAACAAATTTTTAAATGCCTAACAGAATTTATGTGATTCCCACATGAAAATTTAATCAACAACCAGGTAGTTAAGTATCAACTGTTAGTAAAGATAGGGAGGTCAGTTTAGAATACATTTAAAAATACATATGCCGGGGTTGCCTGGGTGGCTGGGCCGGTTAAGCATGGGACTCTAGATTTCAGCTCAGATCATGTTCTCACTGTTCATGAGATCCGGTGTCAAGCTGGGCTGTAAACGGACAGTGTGAGTTGGGATTCTCTCTCTCCCTGTCTCTATCTGCCCCATCCACTGCTCATGCTCTCTCTGTCTAAATAGAAATAAGTCAACTTTAACAAATAAGAAATAAAAATACGTATTTGGTTCTTAAGTTTAGATGGAGGAATGATCATTGCCAATAAAAATGTGGAAAATACAGAATGACTTCTAATGGTGAGATAAAAAGTTATGAAAGACTTGTATGAAAGATACAGGAATGTTGGGGAGTGAATGTTGGTTCCTTATCATCTTTTCACAAAGGTAGAAAAAACCAGTATCTTCTATTTTGTGTTCCTGGGGAGAAATATTGTAAAAAATGCATCTGGGTTGGAGATTCATCATGGTCTTGCTGCCCAGCGGCTCCCCTGAATCAAATGGCATACATGTTCCTTGGTGTAGACAAATGGGTAGAGAAGGCTTCAGGGGGGATGCATATGCCCTGATCTGAGCCCTACCTGACTGCACATTGGATGGGAAGCAACCGTGGCATGTGACATATGTAACATTACCCAGTGTAGAATGTTGAAGCTATTACACAACAGGTGTGCAATTAGAATGAAGGTGATACACACTCAGTCGAAGTTGACTGAAACATCTGTCAGCGTCTAATTCTTGATATGCAGGAGTACCAGGAAATACACTGAAAATAAGGGAATTTGCCTTTATGACCAGGTGGCCAAGGAGAAAGGACTCTCATATCTAAAGGAAGTGACATTGCAATTACAATCCCTTGGGAAATGGGGCGGAGGATGTGTATATACTTTAAAGTGGGGAAAAGACATCAAAATAATTTTGTGGCCAAAAGAGTTCGCTTACAAGGGAGACCAGGGAAGAAGGAGATGTGATGAAGAAGAGTCTCCGGCTGCTGGATCTTCTGTGGAGATGTGTGAACATAATAATAACAGGACACGCTTTCTCCTCTAATTTTGCTGTGTTACCAGGAAATAAAGTAACAAAACAAGAAGACAAAAAGGGACATACCATCAATGGTCTCTTTCTAGGGAAGTAAAGTGTTTAGACCTTATGGAAAAATTTAGTGTGATCAGAAAAACTGGTACAAGGGAACCCAAACTGAACTAATCTGTCATTCAGATATTACAATACTATAAATTCTAAGCTTTTACATTCCTCTTATATTAGAACCTAGTATAAACACTAGAGTCATGATTCATTATGTGTCATTATGTTCTTAAACCTCTAAATAAATATTTTGGAACCATATAATGGCTAAGTTGATTGACAATCATAGAAAGAGAGACACAGAATATTTTTGTTGCATGTATATGAGCTGATATCTTTATATATCTAGCGTAGTGTTTAGAAAAATCACCAAAACCTGAGACTGCATAATGAATACAGTTCAGAGACGTGAAGGGGAGCAGAGTATATCACCCCTAAATGTATGGCTCTAGCAGGTAGTTGTTTTGAGCAGGAAGTAACACAGACATAGGAAACTCAGAAAGCTTTTTATCTTTTCCTTGACAGCTTAAAACAATTTTCATAGGGAGTCTGTACCAGGAAGAAAGTTATTACCAGAGACATATTTTTATGTCAGTAAGACTCAACTGCATGGCAGGACACACATCTGTTTACCCAGTATGTGCTCCTCACATGTTCCTGTGAATTGTCTTCCTCCTCTTTGAATTCCTAACCCTTGTATCCCTTCTCTTTAGGGGTATACAAGCCTCAATTTTATTCCCCTTGCAGGACTGTCTCTGACTTTACCTGTCTTATGGTGCTGCCATACACAGGTAATTAAACTTGTTTTTCACCTATTAATCTGTTTTATGCCAATTTAATTACCATATCAGCCAAAGAACCTAGAAAGAGAATCCAAAAAATGTCCACCCCCAATCAAGATTGAAACTACTCACCAAAAGGAGTTCGTTAAAAAGAAGAGTTAACTTCTGGTATCAATGTCAGTGAGAAGAATAATTGTTGCTGCTGGATGGAGAGAGAAACAGTTCAAAGGTAAGTTTCCATGAAGAGATCCAATGATTCACCAATTAGCAGAGTTGCAATAATCAATAACTCACTCAGAATCAGTAACTGACCAGTATATCATACAACAAACTGGTGACAAGCCCTGAGGTTTTTACCACAAAAAATGGGTGTTAGATTCTAAAGAGTTACAGTGCTACTCAGTGCTGCTGAGTAGAGTTCAAAGTCTACAGTAACATCAGAAAACAAAGATGAATTTGCTTGCTGCCCTACTCATGATACTCTTAAGGCTATAGATCACTAACACAATGGCCTCAGTTGCTTCTACTTCATTAGTACTACTCTTGGGGTCTTTAAATATTGCCGTTGTTTCTTAAGAAATGGTATTGAGAATAGGTTTAGTGTGAACAGTTGAGAAGTGGAGGGAAGAAATCCACATCTGTATGTAGTAAATAGATTTACTTTGCAACATTAGACACTTTCGCAAATTCTACCATCATATGCTTGACACAAATCTGATACATATCCAAATATCATTCAACACTTCCTGTTATTATTCTCCTGAAATAGGCCACCATTTGCAAACTTTTCATACCACTATATCACAGGGAGAGAGCGAGGTCCTGGGGTTGGCTTTTCAGAATCAGTTTTGTGTTCTCTTTTTCAGGGGTTCACACTCTATCCAGTCAGTTTGTGGTTAAATAGAATGGCCATAAAGGATAAATATCTAAGTTCTATTCAAATTCCCTCTATATATACTTGTGTTATTGATCTTAAATGCTGCTACTCTTCTATTGTTAATGCTTCCTCAATAACAGAAATGATTGCTGAAAGTTCCATAATATCTTAGAGTCTAAACTCTCATTTATCACCAGATGATGTATGGAAGTGTTGAATTATTATATTGTACACCTGAAACTAATATAGCACTATATGTTATCTAACTGGAATTAAAATAAAAACTTTAAAAAATAAGTAAAAATTTAAAAGATAAATCAACTCTCATTCATTTTGTGGTTCCAGTATGGTGGCATTAAACACTTTAAACCTATATTTAAAGCATTTAAAACACTGGACCAAAAAAAAGCCTCAAAACTAGCTGAGGATACCAAAGAGTAAGCAAATCAGGCATTTTGTGTAGGGGAGACAAAAGTTGAGGAAGTGGTCAGGAAGAGAGGGGATAAATTTTTATGTTTTTTGTTTGTTTTTGTTTTTGCCCCATTTGTCCCCGGAGATGGCCACAATTGCAGAACAGTAATGTTGGCTAAAAGTGCAGTAGATTTTTCATTTCCAGATGGCACTAGTAAGCGCAGCTTAATTTACTCAGTTAGGTTGAAAGAGGGCTGTAGTGTTGTTTCATGATCAAAAGAAATATTTAAATTTAACATAATGCATACTCACTAGAACAGACAGTCTGAGGAATACACACTGTGCTTGACAAAAGGGACTACATTTAAAAAAATGGTAATATATGTGTATCATATGATAATTCAGAATAAAGTTCATATCAATATCACTCCTCCCTTTCACAACCCTTTCAGATAAGTAGGGAATGTACTTCTTTTCCCTTGTTTTTCATCATAAAATATATGGAACAATTTAAATAAAAGAAATTCCTCTTGATGTGAGGAAGCTGAAGGGATTCCATAAAGAAAGGTGCCATCATGAAGAAGGATCCATACATGCTTCTAGAATGGTATGCCATCACTGGATCTGGATCCCTGGGTTTAGCCTCACAGCTAGGCTCCTTTATAAAGACATGCAGGGGAACAATTTGGCTCCATTAGAATGGGATGACAGCTGCCACCAAGCCTTCAAAGAAATCAAAGAAAAATTAAGTACTGCTCTTGTTCTAGAACTTTGTTTTTTCCAAGTTTTTATATAAATTCCAGTTGGTTCACATACAGTGTATGTGAGTTTCACATGTAAAATTTAGTGTTTCATCAGTTACATACAACACCCTGTGCTCTCACTACTAGTGCACCCTTTAATACCCATCACCCATTTAACACATTCCCTTGCACACCTCCCCTCCAGTAAACATCAGTTTGTTCTCTATACTTAAAAGTCTGTGTCCCAGTTGGCCTCTCTCTTTTCATCCCTCTATTTTCATCTATTTTGTTTCTTAAATTCTACATATGTAGGGCACTTGGGTGGTTGAGTCAGTTAGGTGCCCAACTCTTGTTTTCAGCTCAGATCATGATCTCACTGTTTGTGAGTTCAAGCCCCATGTCTGGCTCTGCACTAAGAGTGCAGAAAAATAACTAAACACAAAAAATTAAGCTCTAAATATGTGTGAAATCATTTGGTATTTGTCTTTCTCTGATTGACTTATGTGGCTTAGCATTATGCTCTTTAGCTGTATTTACATGGTTGCAAATGGCAAAATTTCATTCGTTATTATGGCTGAGTAGTATTCTATTGTATGTCTATACATACATTCTTTATCCATTCATCAGTCAATGGACAATTGGACTATTTTCATAGATGGTTATTGTTGATAATGCTGCTATAAATAGCAGGGTGCATTTGTCCCTTCCAATCAGTACTTTTGTCTCCTTTGCATAAATACCTAGTAGTGTGATAGATCTATCATAGGGTAGTACTATTTTTAACTTTCTCCTGAACCTCCGCACTGATTTCCACAGTGGCTTTGCCACTTTTCATTCCAACCAACAGTGGAAAAGGGTTTCCCTCTCTCCTCATCCTCACAACATGTGTTGATTCCTGTGTTGTTATTTTTAGCCATTCTGACTGATGTGAGGTGACACGTCATTGTAGTTTTGATCTGCATTACCCTGATGATGAGTGATGTTGAACAACTCTTCATGTGTCAGTAGGTCATCTGTGAGGTTTAGAAAAAAGTCTATGCCTGTCTTCTGCCCTTTTTCTAACTGGATTATTTGTGTTTTTGAGTGTTGAGTTGTGTAAGTTCTTTACGCATTTTGGATACTAACCATTTATCAGGTATGTCATTTGCAAATATCTTCTCTCATTGTGAAGGTTACCTTTGAATTTTGTTGATTATTTCCTTGGCTGTTCAGAAGAATTTTATCTTGATGAAGTCCCAATAGTTTATTTTTGCTCTCTTTTTTTCCTTGCCTCAGGAAAAAATAACATATCTAGTAAGAAGTTGCCTTGGTCAATGTTACTTTACCCTATATATAGGGCATAGAACAGGAATCACTTGGGTGTCCTAGCCCAAAAGCTGGACTCTGTTCTCAGTCAAGTAGTCTCCTTCTCCAAACAGCTAGACCCAGTAGCAGAGGGTGGGTGGCCAGGATGTTTGCAAGAAAAAGCTACAACTGCCTTGCTAGTTGAAGAAGCTAATACACTTATTCTAGGACAGCATCTGGATATAATGACCCCACATGAAGTTCAATGAGTTTTAGAGGCCAAAGGACATCAATGGCTAACTGGAGGGAGATTGTGAAAATATCAGGCCATCCTCCTTGACACCCCTGATGTAACTCTTGGGGTGTGGCAAGACTTGAACCAAGCTACTCTACTGCTTGATAAAGACAATAAAGACCTTTTAGTTCACTCTTTAAGGACATTATAAAACAAGTCTACTCAAGTATGCCTCTTTGAAAGAATAAACCTCTGTATAATCCAGAGGCTGAATGATTTACAGATAGAAGCAGTTGTATACATGAAGAAATAAGGAAAGCTTGATATGCTCTTGTCAGTCTGTAGGATGTGATCAAGGTCAAACTGCCTCCCCATACTTTGTCACAAGAGGCTGGGCTGCTTTAATTTAACCACTATAATTAGGTAAAGAGTTAATGTTCTATATATATATATATATATATATATATATATATATATACTGATTCTAAATATGGCCTATTAATACTCTATGCCCATTAGCCTTCTGGAAATATTGTCTTTGTTTCTGTTCCTACTCCAACTGGCTTGTTTTTTACAAATAATAATTACAACAGGAATCTTCCTTTGCTGTAGATGCTATTGTTGCTGCGCGGCTTCCAAATCTAAATATCCTATTCCTGTGAGGAGGCCTCATATATTCTTCTAAGACCGACAACTTATAAATAGGAGACTTTCATTTAATCAGATGGGTTGGGATTTTTATGCCTCCAATAGACAGAGTCTACAACCCCTTTCAGCTTGAAGAAGTTACAGAAGATGATGCCTTCACCTCCAACCCCCTCTATAAGAATGAGGAGGATAAAAATCTCATAGCAGGGAGATGAAGTAGGGAAATGAAGGGTCTTCAGTTTAGAAAGCCTCCATCTCTATTTTTTTTTCTGTTAGACCCCATTTACTCATCTTCTGTATTTTGCTCTGAATATGCCAAACAAGCCATGTTCCCACTTCCAGGGGGAAGCGAAAAAGTTTATCATTCTCTGAGTTTTGTACTAGGCCCCAAACACCTAATAACACCCAAGAAGAGCCAGATCTTGAACACATTCCAGTACATCAATTTCAAACAAACCTCAACTGACACTGGCCGCAACATTCCTGCCTTTGGTACTTTATGCAACAATACCTACGGTTCGCCTGACACTCGCCTTCGATTGATTGAATTCCTGAAAGAACGTGAGCCCTATGTCCTTTTCTAATATAAACTCCTAACCCCAAAGAAAGAGGAGACTCATTCTCCTCTCCTTTCTGAGTCTCCCAGGCACTCCAACTGTTTTCTCTGTCTGTAACTTATGCTACTCAGGAAATTCTGTTTCCACATTCTCTAGTTCACATTGGAATTCAATCCTGCATGAGGCCAAGGGCTGGTTCTGTGGGACCTTCCACTGGGTTCTCTGACCCTGCCTGCATCAATCTCACTTATTCCAGCACAGACCCTGATGTTCGTTGGATATTGCTAACATTTAATATTTCTAAAGTATGATTGTAGGAAAAGTCATTAATTACATTATCATACTTTATTCTCCTACCACTCAGTAAAAGGCTTCCACACCATGACCCTGCCGTATGTGCCAAAAAGAAAAAAAAGGATTATTTTCTGTTTTCTATAACCAGTCTCTTCTTATCCTTCAATCCTCCTTTTCACTATCAAAATACATAAATAAACATATGGATTAAAATTCACTTGTCTCCTCCAGTGTGAAATCACTAACTTGAGGTAAAAATAATTTTAAAATCACTGTTAGAGCTATTACTTTCCTCCCACAGATCTTCCCTCTTATTCCTCTTTCAGATGCCCTGACAAAGAAGCTAAGTGTCCACATGTCAGTGGAGGAAGATTCTCCCAGTCTAGCCCATGATCGGCCTTCTTGGGCATTGCAGGCCTCCACTAACACGTCTCTCATAACAGTGTAGTGTGCAGTACAGGTGTCTGTTGTCTGACATTGGCCACTCCTGCTCGTGACCATGAATCTCCTTCTGCCTAAGGTCTCAGGTTTCTGTGACCCAGAAGCCTCCTTATTGTCACCCCAGGTCTCTTCTTGTCAGTAGATTCCTTTAGTGCTTCTTCATCCTTTACAGGACGTTGCGGAGCTTCCTTTATCTTAGGAAAACAGTTCTCAGCTCCATAATTTCCCTCCCCTGTTTGGTTGTTTATTTCCCCTCTTTTTTCACAACACTCCTTCTTCAAATTGAGGAGTAATTTGCATACTAAAGATTCATGCATGTTAAGTGTGTAGATGATGGATTTTGTGAAATTTATATATTTTCCTCAATCCAGAAAGTTTACAAGTTACCTGTCAAGTAAATCTCCCATCCGTCAGAGGCAAGTATTGCTTTGATTTTCTTACTCAAATTATCTATAGTTAAACATAGTAGGTTGAGATTCATTCATATTTTCTGTGTACCAGTGGTTCATTCCTTTTGATTACTGACTAGTATTTTTTTTTCTGTAAGCATAATACAATTTGTCCTTTTACCAGTTGATGGACACTTAAGTGGTTTCCTATTTGGGACAATTACAAATAAAGATGCTATGAGTATTCTTGTACAAGATTATTTTTGGATATACATGTTTTTAATCTCTTGCATAATACCTAGGAATAAAAGAACTAGGTCATAGAGTAAATGTATCATTCACTTCATTGTTTACATTTCTTGAATCTTACTTTACAAGAAATTTGAGTTCTCCGAAGTACTCAGACCATTTTACACTCCCAGGAGCAGTGTGAAAGATTTCCATTTGCTCCACATGCTTACCAACACTGAGACATTTTGGTGCATTTAAAAAAAAATTTTAGACATTCTAGTGCATTTAAGGTATTGCCTTGTGATTTCCTTTTTACTTAAGATAATTGTAATACCTTTATATTCCTGAGATAAAAATCTTAGACAACATGAAAAAAAACTACACGTGATTAAAAAAACTAATATATTTCCCTAATTATAAAGAATTATATGTAACAGGGGCGCCTGGGTGGCGCAGTCGGTTAAACGTCCGACTTCAGCCAGGTCACGATCTCGCGGTCTGTGGGTTCGAGCCCCGCGTCAGGCTCTGGGCTGATGGCTCGGAGCCTGGAGCCTGTTTCCGATTCTGTGTCTCCCTCTCTCTCTGCCCCTCGCCCGTTCATGCTCTGTCTCTCTCTGTCCCAAAAATAAATAAAAAACGTTGAAAAAAAAATTAAAAAAAAAAGAATTATATGTAACAAAATAAAATAATGTGTATGTAAATATGAAACAAACAGGTATTATACCACTACAAAGCATAATAAGTAGCCAAATCTTGCCTCTATGAGCAGAATCACCACAAATGCAACTACTACGTATGCATACAGGAGACACATTGCCTTTGTAATTCATGTATATAAAGCATTGTTATCAGCAATGTTATTTTTTTTAATTGTAAGTGTCTTGATAAATTTCTGAACACAACAAAATAGGATAGAATCATTTTTCAAGTACATGGTAAATGCATGTAAGTGGTTATGAAAATGGCTAAAAAATTTTGAGTTGTTACACCAAATGGAATCAAGGAAACAATAAGATACTTATCCCAAATTTTCAGAGCTATGAATATCTACAGTAACATCAGAAATCTGTGCAGGATTCAGAAATGTTCTCGGGTTGGGGAACGATCATTACAACAGAAAATGTCTAGGACCCTTGGTGCCTTCCTACCCTGATATATTGTGACAAAGAAAAATGTTCCTGCATATTTCCAGACACCACCCAGAACCAGTTCCCTGGCACCACTTGGGGTAGGTGGGCAGCCAGGGGCCCCAGCTGCACACATATTCCACCAAACTCTGCCCTCAGCCAGTTCTGCCCTAGTGCTGTTCTTTTATTGGGTCCCCAAGCTGCTTTAATTGAAATCATTTCATAAATATTTTACTTTGGGTTCTGCCAGGACACAGACTAAGATTGGCATGAGGGCTGAGAACTGCCCTCAGAAACAATGCCTGTGAGAGAGTGAAAACAGGTGCTCTGGGCAGAGGGAGAAGTTGAACTGCAATTCAATAGCAACAAAACCCACAAGTGATCACACAGGGAGCTAAGGAGCTGGGCTGCCCTTCAAATTGTTTTAACTTGAAGCAGTTTTGCCGCTACAGATGCAAATGCAAATAAAATTTGTGCAACTGCAGATGAAGGAAGTGTAATCTGCACTGAAAACTGCTTTGTTTTTTTCATGGGCCAATATTTTTGATGAAATAATGGCAGAAGGAAGATGGAGGAGTATTTGTCTTCGTCCAATCAGGCTGTTAACACAAGGCTGCACAGACTGGGTGGGTTATAAACAGCAGACACTTATTTCTCATAGTTCTGAGGCTGAGAAGTCCAAGATAATGACACCAGCAGATCCGTGTCTGGAAAGAATCCCTTTCCTTCATGGTCTTCTCACTTTGACTTCATGTGGCCGAAGTGGCAAGGGAGCTCAAGGCCATTTTTGCAAGGGCAGTAATCCCAATTATCACCTCTCAAAAGCCCACCTCCTAGCATCATCACCTTGGGGGTTAGGAAATCAATGTATAAATTTCTGGGGGGAGACAAACATTCAGGCCATGGAATACACTTGCTCCTATAATTTCATAGTGTGGCAGGGGAAAAGGTAGAGTAGGAAACATGGGGAGATTAGTTGACAAAGCCCTGTGAACAACTTCAGTGGTAACGCACCAATTTGACCATGTTTATTGTCCTTTTTGAATACATTTGTCATGTTCACAAAGTTTTGTATTCCCTACCATATAGATGAGGAAATTCACAATCAGAGATTAACTGAATGATTGGAAACATTTAGTAAGAGAGCCTATTATTCCAAGTCTCACCCTGCCAGAACCTTCTCATATATTTTCATATTACACAAGATATTAATATTCAGTGGTAAACCAAAATATTAAGTATCGATTATTAAATGTTCACTTTTCCACATGTGTTCAAGCTCTGAGGCTGCCTCCACATGTGCTGTTTCATTATCAAAGGAGCAGCAATGTCAGAGAGAAATCCCAAGCTCCTTTCATAAAAACCACATGGGAATAGGGATACTTTCTATCTCAAAAGAATCTCATGAGATTAGTTGATGACAGCAAGGGAAAGGATGGAAAGTAATGTATATCTTTGAGAATGTGCCTAACACTTTCCTTGAATGTTATGTTCAGGGCCTTAGCATCAATATTTACCTTTTAAAGCAAACACCTTTTGTAGTAGATCCTAATGTTTTAAGGGTCTTTACACAAATAGAGATGGATTTATCTGACCTTTGAAAACAAAATTTAAATGTCAGAAGATACTTCCAAATTCATATCAAAAAGTTCTTTCAAAAACATTATCCCAAGTGTATAGGTGGAAAATATCCCAGATCCATACTTTCTAAAGAGTCAGAGTAACACAAGAATCAATCTATTAAAGATACCACCAAATCTGGATATTAATCATTTTATTTTAGTGATTATATAGCATTCAGATATGTTTGGGTTGGTATTGTCCAACCGATTGCCTATTATTTAACATCTTGGACATGTGGCACTAGGTCACATCCTAGTAATTTCCAGGGCTTTAATTGCTTTAGTGTAACTATGTGCTGGGGCCATAATATGACTTCTTTCTCTTTGTTCCCTGAGCACCTTCATATACACAAAGAAGCCTTCCCTTACCTAAAACTCCACATGGTTCCACTTCAAGGCCTTTCTCCCCAATATTCTTAGGATGGAGGCAGTGAACCATGAGAGCCTTTTGAAACTCAGGGACTATGGTAAGTGAGTGAGGCATTAAGCTTCGGTGCATAATTTAAGGAGGCAGCCAATTCAGTTATTAAGAAAAATAATATTTTAGGGGCATCTGAATGACTGAGTTAAGCCTCTGATTCTTGGTTTAGGCTCAGGTCATGATCTTGCGGTTCTTGAGTTAGAGCCCCACATCAGGCTCTGTGCTGACATCCTGCTTGGGATTCTGTCTCCCTCTCTCTTTGCTCCTCCCTCACTCTCTCTGTCTCTCTCTCAAAAATAAATAAACATTTTAAAAAATGCCATAAGAAAAAGATAAATAATATTTTAAAACCAGAAGTGAAAAATTATATTAAGGTAAAATCTATGATAAGTGAAATATCCAAAATGAAAAAAGATGTTTTTAACGTTTATTTATTTTTGAGAGAGAGAGACAGGGTTAGCAGGGGAGGAGCAGAGAGAAGGAGACACAGAATTGGAAGCAGGCTCCAGGATCTGAGTTGTCAGCACAGAGCCCAGCGCAGGGCTGAAACCCACGAACCGTGAGATCATGACCCAAGCTCAAGCTGATAGCTTACTGGACTGAGCCACCTGAAATATCCAAATTTTAAGATACAACTGATTTTTCCTTTTTCTTCAGGTGTCAAATGGATCAGTACAGCACTGTTATTTAAAATTTTAATTTCAAGTTCCTCTACAATATCCTTGAAACTTTTCCAACATTTCTCCATTTTTATTAATGAAGGGTGCCCTAAATTGTGCATTCCCAAAGCACCTCATGCCTTTTTTTCCCCCACGTGCTTTGCCCAGACAAGGTGACATGAAACAAAAGTCTGTAAGCTTCACATATACCTTTTTGACAACATTCTATGTCTCTGTTACCCTCTTACCCTGACATATCCTAGAGTAGCATCAAGCTAATATCACCCCCTTTACATATTTATATGGACTAGTACTCCATTGTACCAATTGTGGAAAACTTTCCTTACTGTGCTAGAACTCAATGGTCTCTAAAAATTACTCCCTACATCACTGGAAGTGTCTGACTCATTTTGATATATATTCGTACAATGTCTACATTTGCCGCCCAATATGTATGTTCTCTAAAGGGCAAACAATACAAGCTACTTGAGGTGGTTTACCTACTTTATGTTGCAAAACAAACAATGGGCTAGCACATAAATATTGAAAATGCACACTTTCCTTTTTCCTGGATTCCAAGAATGCATCTCTTTGCTTCTTGGCACATATATTTGGAGTTGTGACAGTATAGTCAATGAACTCATCCTTTGCATTCATAAGAAATATTATTGATCATTCTTCCTGGTTTTACCTCAACTAGGGAATGTTCATGTAACCCTTTAAGTGAATTTGCCTTTGATCAGTATTTATCCACTTTTTCCCTAAAACATCCTTACTGGACCAAAAATATGAAGTAACACAGAGTGTAGAGGCATTATTTCAAGCTGCAGATGGCAAACATATAATGCTACTACAAGAATAAACCTCAATGTTCAGAGAAGACAAATGAATGGAGGCAGAACGTAGCTTATTGTGTGCCTGGGTCTGGAGCACAAAGACAGAAATTAACTGCTCAAGGACGCAAGGGACTTTGGGAAGTTGACAGACTTGTCCTAAAACTGAATTGTGGTGATGGTTGCACGCTAAATTACTAAGCATTAGTATGTCATACACTTAAAAGGGGTTAATTTTATGGTATATAAATAATCCCTCCACAAGGCTGTCAAAAAAAGAACTTAGAGTGAGCTTATCTGATATGCAACTCAGAACATAAAACCATTGGTTACTGTTCCTATGGTCCTTATATCAAGTCAAGATTTGAAAGTAAATTACCCTCTTGACTTTTACCCCCAAATGCAGGTAGAGAGTCTACTTCAGCTCTAGATTCTCACTAACAAAAATGTGCATGATAGCCTGCAGTTCTCTTACAAACCTTTGACTTCTTAAGAGATGCTCCTTTTCTTCTATTTCCCTCCCATACGCTTCAAAGGAAGTTAAAATCAATTAATTGGATACAGGGTTGAAGAATAACTATCAATCTCATAAAAAGAAGAAGAAACTTCAGTTGGCTCTATTCTCAAGTGCAATGGGCACTTCCATCTGAAAGAAATCACCGAATATCAATAAAGAGATCAAAGCAGTGCTTTTTCTAAACACAAAGACAAGTACAATCAGAGCTGTTATATTTACTAGGAGAGTTTAATTTTCAACATGAAAATACCTCTAAATCAACTTACTTTTTCATTACACAATCTACCAGATTCAGTTGATGATAATCTACTGAAGAATGCTTTATGAAAATTTTGGACTTTACAATTCATTGACAAAGCTTAGTGTAAAACATAAAACCCCCATTGTCCATCTCACAGGGAAGTGATGGATTTAGATACAAGAAGTATAGACCACGTGGTAAGAAGTAGTGCTTTAGTCTGGCACATCTTGAGTATGTAGCTGGAAACAGCTAGCTCATATACATTAATATACTTATAGAAGTAAATATTAGGGTGCCTGGGTAGCTTATTTGGTTAATTGTGGGACTCTCGATTTCGGGTCAGATCATGGCAGTTTTGGTAGTTTGTGAGTTTCTAGGAATTTGACCATTTCTTCCAGTTTGCCCAGTTTACTGGTATATAATATTTCATAACATTCTTTTATAATTGTTTGTATTTCAGTGGTGTTGGTTGTGATCTCTCCCCTTTCATTCATGATTTTATTTATTTGGGTCCTTTTGATTTTCTTTTTGATAACTCTGGCTACGAGTTTTATCAATTTTGTTCTTAATTTCAAATAATCAGCTCTTAGTTTTGTTGATTTGTTATTCCAGTTTTTTGTTGTTGTTGTTGTTGTTGTTGTTCATTTCTATATTATTTATTTGTGTTCTAATCTTTATTATTCCCCTTCTTCTGCTGGCTTTGGACTTTATTCACTGTTCCTTTACATTTTTAGGTGTAAGGTTAGGTTGTGTATTTGGGACCTTTTGTGCTTCTTGATATAGGCCTGAATTGCAATATACTTCCCTCTTAGGACTGCCTTTGCTGCATTCCAAAGGGTTTAGACTGTCGTGTTTTCATTTTCATTGGCTTCCATATATGTTTTTTATTTCTTCTTTAATTTCATGGTTAAAATAATCATTCTTTAGTAGGATGCTCTTTAATCTCCATGTATTTCAGGGCTCCAAATTTTTTCTTGTGATTATAAGTGTCATAGCATTATGATATCAATCTTTTTGTACTTGTTGAGGGCTGATTTGTGACCCAGTATGTGATCTATTCTGGAGAATGTTCCATGTGCATGGTTGGGGCATAAATATGGATAGACCCCTTCATTATGATAAAATGCCCTTCTTCATCTTTTCTTACAATCTTTGTTTTAAAGTCTAGAATGTCTGAACTGCCCAGCTAGCTCAGTCGGTAGAGCATGAGACTCTTAAAGTCTAGAATGTCTGATATAGGTATGCTACTCTGACTTTCTTATGATATCCATTAGCATAATGGATGGTTCTCCATTCCCTTGCTCTCAATCTGCGGTGTCTTTAATAGGGAGCAATGTAGATGGATCTTGGTTGTTGTTTTTTTTTTTTTCCATCCATTCTGATACCCTATGTCCTTTGATAGAAGGATTTATTCCATTTACTTATTTACTTTCAGGGAGATTATTGAAGGTATGAATTCAGTGCTATTGTGTTACCTGAAGAGCTGGGGTTTCTGGTGATGTTCTCTGGTCCTTTGTAGCCTTTATTATTTTGGTCTTTTCTTTTATCTCCACTCAAAGAGTCCCTCTTAAAATTTCTTGCAGGGCTAGTTTAGTAGTTATGAACTCCTTCAGTTTTTATTTGTCTGAGAAACTCTTTATGCCTCCTTCTATCCTGAATGACATCCTTGCTGAATAAAGAATTTTTGTCTGTATATCTTTCCTACTTAGAACTTTGTTTCCTAGCAGTCCTTTCTGTCCTGCCAAGTTTCAGTGACAGGTCTGCTGCTAACCTTATGTGTTTACCCTTGTAGGTTCAGGACATTTTGTACCTAGCTGCTTTCAGAATTCTCTATTTATCTTTGTGTTTTGCAAGTTTCACTATGATACGGTGTGGTGTTGACCTATTTTTGTGATTTTTGAGTGGAGTTCTCTGTTGGCAGAGAAGATGTAGCACTTCAAATACTAAAAGAGTTCATCAACTCTTGGTAAATGTTGAAGAAAAATTGTGCAGAACACAAATATGGGAGAAATGAATAATTGACCAGTTACCACAATATCCTCAGGTGATCTGATCTTGTTGGAAGGTGACAATTGAATATTTTGTTTACTTATTATTCCCAATGGGTAGGAACAATCTGAGTACTGGTACATTCTCTGGATCTTAAATAACCCAATGTGATGCTTGGTTCCCGTCAGATTGTCTCAGGACCCAAGTAATGCTTGTCTCACTTAGACTCATTAGTGGAGACAGTGGAGAATGGATTTGCTAGGTTTCCTGAAATGTAGGCAGGAAACCCTGGTGCATATATGCCACAGACCCTAGCACCATAGATGCATAGAACATTTTTAGGATTTTACAGTTGAATTTCATATATATGAATAAAGAGGCCTTTATCACTTCTCATGTTCTGTCTCCTCTTTAAAATTAATTTGTTTATTATCAAGTAAAATAAATTGTCAGTGTTCACAAACCATATAGGTACATCACAATGAATCTATAAAGTGAACACCAATGCAATCATCAATCAAGGAAAATAAATAACAATAATTCTTGGCATTCTGGGTCCACAATGTTGATTTTATTTCACTCAGACAGTGACACTGATTTATCTTTTCAAACTGCATGCATCTAGCTGCTGTTCAGATACTATAATGCACATTATATTTCATCATAAATATTTTTTATGGTTAGAAATGTAATCTTATTCAGGAAATCAGTATCAGTATAGAGAACACATATGCCATAAAAACAACCTGTTCTTAAATTAAACTTAATAACTGTCCTCTGTAGTCTGGGGGCATCGAAACATATTTCAGAGTATCCAAAATAAAAAGATGAGAAAATTCTAAGGAAATTAATTTGAGAAGAAGTCACCAGATCACTGATTAAATTTTTAGAAATTAACTCATGTAATAATATCATAGAAAGATAGAGACATAGTGACAGAAACACACACACACACACACACACACACACACACACCAGATTTCCATGCAGATACATACATGGAAACCATAGATAAGTATCACTTGAAGTGTGGTTCTAGGGTGCCCACAAAGCTTTTGGACCTTCCTGAAACCTTGCAAAATCTGAAGTTCTATGCAGTAAGGCCTTGACATCTATATTTTCACACACAAACCAGGCTTTTTCCATATGCTGAATGTCCAAAAAATTGGCATTATAGTGTTGTGTATCTTATTTGAAATAAAACTTTTGCCTGAACTCAGGGATGATCATGACAAAGTTTACCCTGATAAAAATCAGACAAAGACACTATAAGAAAGGAATATTACAGGCCATTATTCTTGATGCACATAGATGTAAAAAAAAACCCTCAAAGTATCAGCAAATTATTGAATTCAATAATACATTGATAAGATAATATACCATTGTCAAGTACTAATTATTACTGGGATACAGGAATTATTCAACACCCACATTTCAGTGTTATATAACACATTAACAAAATGAAGCATAGACACTACATTTATATCTCTATAGATGCAGAAAGAGCATTTGACAAAACTGAACATCCATTCATGATAACAAGTCTCAACAAAATGGGTATGGAAGAAAAATATATCAGCTTAAAAAATGCCATTTATGACAAGCTCAGAGCTACCAACATACCCAATGGCAAACAACTGAAAGGTTTACATCTAAAATCACAACCAGGATAAAGATGGCCATTCTCACTAGTTTTATTGGAAATCCTAGCCAGAGAAATTAGGCAAGAAAAAGAAATAAAAGGTTTTCAAATTGGAGAGGAAGAATAAATCTGTCTATTTGTAGATGATAATGATAGTATATTTAGAAAGCATTAAAGACTCTACCAAAAATACTGTTAGAACTAATAAATAAATTCAGTTAAGTTGTTAAGTTGCAGGACATGAAATCAGTATACAAATATAAGTTGCATTTCTGTACAATAAAAGTAAACTATCAGAAAGAGAAAGTAAGAAACATCTAATTTATGACAGCATCAAAAAGTATAAAATATGCAAGAATAAATTTATTTAAGGAGGTAAAAGACTTGTATACTGAAAAGTAAAAGACACTGCTAGAAAACATTGAAGAAACCAAAAACAAATGATAAGACATTCCCTGCTCATGGATTAGAAGAAACAACATTGTTAAAATGCCCATAGTACATAAAGCAATCTACATATTCAATACAATCCCTATCAATGTTACAATGGCATCTGACACAGAAATAAAACAAACAATCCTAAAATTTGTGAGCATAAAAGAGCCCAAATAGCCAAAGTGGTCTTGAGAAAATAAAACAAAGCCTGATGCATCAGACTTCTTGGCTTCAAATAATACTACCAAGTTACACTAATCAAAGCAGTATTGTATTGGCACAAAAAAAGACGCATTGATCAATGGAACAAAAGAGAGAGTCCAAAAGTAACCAACCCATGTATGGTTAATGAACTTAATGGCTCCTTTGTCCTATTTTCCCAACATAGGACAGGCACATGCAAAAGAATGAAACTGAACCACTCTATTACAGCAGACATAAAAGCTACCTCAAAACACATTAACACATGAGTGTAAGGCCCAGAAGGATAAAACTCCTGGAAGAAAATTTAGGTAAAAGACATCTATCTTAGCAATGTGGTTTTTTTGTTTGCTTTTTTGTTTGTTTTTGTGGGAATGGGTATATGACACTGAAAACGAATACAACACAGCAAAAATGAGCAAGTGGGGAGTATCAAACTAAAAAGCTTTTGTACAGGAAAGAAAACTATCAACAAAATGAAAAGGCAACATACTAAATGGGGAAAGTATTTGTAAATCATTTATTAAACAAGGGGTTAATATTCAAAATATAATCAAGAACTCCGACAACAAATAGAAAAATTAACTAAAGTGTAATTGAAACATGAACAAAGGTCTTGAATAGACATTCATGTATATATACACACACATATATGTTTTAGTCTGATCTGAGTGCTACAACAAAATATTACCCAGATAATTTAAGGTTTATTAAACATGAAAATTAGTGTAACCTAATTTTCTTCCTTCTCATGTACTTAGTTATTAAATACAGCTTCAACCGTATGTCCAAAGTATCTGCCTAAATGGTAAATATTTCTGCATCCTTTCCCAGCCCACTTCGGCAACTCAGTGTTTAATAGGGTGTCTTCAATTTCTACTTCAGTACTTTCTCCATTTCCTTGTCCAAATCAAAAATAACACAGCAGAGTGCCTGGGTTTATCAGTTGTTCAAGCATCCAACTCTTGATTTCGACTCAGGTGATGATCTCACAAGTGTGAGATTGGGCCCCACGTTGAGGTCCCAGCTGAGCATGGAACCCACTTAAGATTATCTCTCCCTTTCCTCTACCTTTCCCTTGCTTGTGTCCTCTCTCTTTCAAAAAACAAAAACAAAACCAAAAACTTACAGCTACATTGTAAGATACCTTATTTTATAGGATATTAAATTCAGTTAACTCTATAATATCCAATAGATTAACTGCATATGTCCATGTATAATACTAGTAAAAATACAGAGTTACCATATTATAAAAGTATCACATTAGCTATTATAATACAGAACTCACCAGATTTGGAGTATGTGATTATGAAGACACCATCTCCCTTAATTTCAAAATCATTTAAATTTTCTATAAAACCAATATCAAGGGTTTCACAACCAAAATAATACCCTTTCAATTTGAATAAAAATGTGTCTATGTCTTCCATATACAAGTCACCTGCAAAAGACAGACAAAATCATTTTAAAGAAATTTAGTAAAATGTGTGGAGTGTTCCCTTATGTATCTTCAGTTGTTGGCCATAAACTGAGAAAGGAAATTTATTTCTTGTTTTCTTCACAAACACTAAAAACCAGCTGTCTCTAAAAGCTACCATCTTGGACTCCAGACCTGTGGAGTTTGGCCCAATTCCCAAGCACCAGTTGTTCAGGGACTTAGTTTTATGTGCGTGTGTTCCACTTACGTAGCTACAAGAAAACTAGTTAAAAACGATTTTTGTAATTACAAAAAAAGACACCTTTAGTAAGAAATCATACGTATAAATGTGTATATATATATATATATATATATATAAATAAAGTAAAAATAAATGTACAAATTAAAAGTGAATAGGCTTCAGAAACACTTGTCTCCAACCACTCCATCAGTTTGGCTTTTTTTCCCCTGTAACTCAAGTACAGTGTCTTAGCTTTTAGCAGGTTTGTAGAAGCTTTCTTTATATAGCTGTGAGGAATTAAATTGTCCATAATGACAAAATGGATACTGGTAAGCATGAAGAAAAGTCAAGTAAGTAAAGTATGAAATAAAACATTCAAACAATGTGTCATACATAGAAAGTGCAAACCAAGCCTGGTGAGTCATCATTTATGTACATATTTTGTCTGTCATTATTATCTGTCGCTGGCCATATGGAAATATCTATTTTGACACTCTGAACTCTGAGGTTTAGTTGACTTGGAGGTTGTTCCAGATGACTTTGAAGTGTCCTTTTTTTCTATTTCCCAAAATAGATAGTCACGGGAGTATCTCACAAATAAAAGCTTCAGAATCACAATTGGAAAGCAACTCCAGGAAGTGCAGACACAGCATTATTATAAGAAAATGGGAAACAAGCAATTTTTAAACATATTTTGATGGTCACACTATTATGACCTCTGTTTTCAAGGGAGATTCATGAATCATAAGGATACCAGCTAGGCTTGAGAAAATCATAGAAGACATTAGAGAATCCCTACTGCAGAGATACAAGAATAAAAACTAGTAAGGCTGAAATTAAAAAAAAAATCCTATAATTGAGATGCAAAACTGAACGTTGCAATGACACCGAGGTTGGATGAGGAAGAAGAACAAATCAGTGACACAGAAGAAAAAACTATAGAAAATAATGAAGCTGAGAAAAAGAATAAAAGAAAGGTACTGGATCACAAATGTAGACTGAGAACTCAGTAGCTCCTTAAATAATAATAACATTTGTATCATAGTAGTTGCAGAAGAATAAGAGAAAGGAAAAGGATCAGAAGGTTTAGTTAAACAAATTATAGCAGAAAACTTCCCTAATCTGGTGAAGGAAAGAGATATCCAAATCCAAGAGGCACAGAGAATTCCCATCAAAATGAACAAAAGCAGGCCAAAATCAAGATATATCATAGCAAAATTCACAAAATACACAGACAAGGAAAGAATGCTGTAAAGGTAAGGGGAAAAGTCCTTAACTTAAAAGGGAAGACAAATCAGGTTCACAGCAGATCTGTCCGCAGAAGCTTGGCAGGCCAGAAGGGAATGGCATGATATGTTCAACATGCTGAATTAGAAAAATATGGAGTCAAGAATATCCAGCAAGACTGTGATTCAGAATAAAAAGAGAGATAGATGAAAAGTTACCAGACAAACAAAAAATAAAGGAGATCATGATCACTAAACCAGCCCTGCAAGAAATATTAAAGTGGACACTTTGAGCGGAGAAAGAAAGATCAAAAGCAACAAGGACTAAAAAGGAACAGAGAACATCACCGGAACCACCAACTCTACCGGTACCACAATGGCACTAAATTCCTAACTTTCAATATTCACTCTGAATGTAATGGACTAAATGCTTCCATCAAAAGGCATAAGGTATTAGAATGGATAAATAAACAAGACCCACCTATATGCTGCCTACAAGAGACTCATTTTAAAGCTAAATACACCTCCATATTGAAAGTGAGGCAATGGAGAACCATCTATCATGCTAATGTACGTCAAAAGAAAGCCGAGTAGCCATACTTATATCAGACAAACTAGATTTTAAACAGAAGACTGTAACAAGACATGAATATATGATAATAAAGGGGGTCTATCCAACAAAAAGATCTAACAATTGTAAATATGTATGCCGTGACCTTGGGAGCACCTAAATATATAAATCAATTAATAACAATTATGAAGAAACTCATTGACAACAACCCAATAATAGTAGGGAACTTTAACACCCATTTACAACAATGGACAGACCATCTAAACAGAAAATCAACAAGGAAGCAATGACTTGGAATTACACACTGGGCCAGATGGACTTAATAGATATATTCAGAACATTTTATCCTAAGGCAGCAGACTATACATTCTTTTTTGAGAACACATGGAACATACTTCAGAATAGATCACAGGGGGTATAGCTCAGGGGGAGAGCATTTGACTGCAGAATAGATCGCATACTGGGTCACAAATCAGCCCTCAACAGGTACAAAGCATCGATATCATACCATTCATATTTTCAGACCACAATGCTATGTAATTTGAAATCATCCATAAGAAAAAATTTGGAAGTTAGGTCCTGGATGTGTTTTGGTCTCCTTGTTAAGAGAGGCTTGATACAAAAAAGAGAAAAGAAACAAAAAAATTAAAAATTAAAAATATAAAAGTTAAGGGCACTTGAGTGGCTCAGTTAAGTGTCTGGCTCTTGATTTGGCTCAGGTCATGATCTCCCAGTTCGTGGGATCGAGCCCTCATCTGGCTCTGTGCTGAGAGTATGGAGCTTGCTTGGGATTCTCTCTCTACCTCTCTCTATGCCTCTCCCCTTCTCACCCTCTCTCTTTCAAGATAAAATGAATCAACTTAAAAATAAATAATTAAATAATTCAAATTCAAATTCAAAAATAATAAAATACAACAAAATAAGAATAAAAAGAATAAATATTTTGCTCCCTCTGTATGCAAGAAACAAAACAGAAGCAACAAGAATGAAAACAGAAGCAACAACAACAGAAACAAATGAACAAACCAAAAACCCCAATGAAGCTAGATCTAGTTTCCCCTAGTGCTGAAACTGCAGCAGTCTATCGTCAGTAGAGTGGCTCTTGGAAGTGATTTGTGCTGGTCTTCTTGGGGTGTGGCCTGCTGCTCTGATTCTCATGCTGACTTTCTCTAGTGGAGATGTGCCTGGAAGGCACGGGGGGTGGAGTTTGGGGGTAATGGCTTTGTTCTCCACTCGGGGGTGGTGTTTAGCTCAGTGGGGTCATTCAGTGCAGGTGGGCTATAGGTAAAATTCTCTACTCTCCAGAGAGGGAAGTTCCTGCCCTCACAGAAGAGGGATCAGTTACCTGTCCTGTGTCCTCCCTTTCGCCAGCTCCCCACCTTCCCCAGGTCTGTGTCTGAGCTGTCTGCCCACCAGGCAGCACCTCTCTCCAGAGTTTCATCTCAGGCGCAGCTGTGTTTCAAAATCCCATGCTTCAAAGACCCCCATGGTTCTGACCAGCAGTGGTTTTCTGGGGGAGGGACTCACCCTCCTGTGGCCAGGGCAGACTTGTCCCAGGCCAGCTGCAGCAGCAGCTCAGAATTTATGGTAAATCTCAACACACAGCTGGCACCAGGGTTTGCTACCCTCAGCCAGTGTCTTTATTCCTATACAGGTGAACGTGGCGGCTGGATGGAGCCTACTCAGTCTTTTCCCCCAGGAAAAACTGTAGCACCTCCACTAAATGCACTCCAACCAGGAGAACCGCTTCTCCCCATGTGACGCAGGAGATCTTCAGACGACACTGCCAGCTCCTGGGGCTCTAGCCTGCTTCCTTGCCACAGCACTGCCAGGCACTGACCTCTCTGAAACTTCAGACTCTGTGCTCTGCTGGTTATGAAAAACAGGCAGTATGGAAATCCTCTCCTTTTTCCCCCACCAGTGGTTTTGGGGAACAGTGTTTTTGTTCAGTCCTCTGTGTTTGTCTGCACTCTCTCTCTAGCTGTTTTTAAGGGAAGTGCTTTCTTACACAGGCTGGATGCACTACTCTTTCCCCCTTTCTCTGTCTCCTACCACAAAAATGGTTTTCCACCCTCTGCACTACCAGGCCTCTTCTCTTGCCAAACTCGCTTCTCCATACTACGTACCTGCTGCAGTCTTTCACTGAAATTTTGCATATTGTTTTGTTAATCCTCATACAGATTTCCTAGGTATCCAAAATTCTTCGATGTTGTTTGATCTAGCTGTGTTCGAAGGATGAGAAAAGCCCTGGGTTCCCTTACTTTTCTGCCATCTTATCTCATGAACTATTTTCTCACACTATACACAAAAATACATTTAAAAATGAATGAAAGATCTAAATGTGAGACAGGAAATCATCAAAATTCTAGAGGAGAACACATATAGCAAACTTTTTAATCTCAACCTTAGCAACTTCTTACTAAATACATACCTGGAGGCAAGAGAAACAAGAAAAAATGAACAATTTGGAGTTCACCAAGATAAAGGCTTTGGCAGAGCGTTTAGCAGGAAAGAATCAACAAAACTAAAGGCAGTCTACGGAATGGGAGAAGATATTTGCAAATGGCATATCTGATAAGGGGTTAGTATCCAAAATCTATAAAGAATTTATCAAACTCAACACCCAAAGAACAAATAACCCAGTTAAGAAATGGGCAGAAGACATGAGTAGACATTTTTCCAAAGAAGACATCCAGATGGGTAACAGACACATAAAAAGATGCTCAACATCACACATAATCAGGGAGATACAAATCATAACTACAATGAGATATCACCTCACACCTGTCATAATAACTATATTAACAACACAGGAAACAACAGATGTTGGCAAGGATGGAGATAGAGGGAACCGTCTCATACTGTTGATGGAAATGCATACTTGTGCATTCACTCTGGAAAACAGTATGGAGGTTCCTCAAGATACTATAAATAACTACTTGTTGGCATGCAATTGTTCACAGTAGTCTCTTATGCTCCTATATATTGATGTAGTGTAAACTGTAATGCCTCCTCTTTTATTCCTAATTTTATTTGAGTCATCTCTCTTTTGTCTTAGCTAGTCAAGTTTTGTCAATTTGGTTGATCTTTTCAAGGAACCAGATCTTAGTTTTGTTATTTCTTTTTATTGTTTTCCTGAACTCCATTTCATTTTTTTCTGTTCTGATCTTTGATTTCTATTATTTCCTTCCTTCTGCTAACTTGGCTCTTAACTTGTTCTTCTCTAGTTCCTCAAGCTGTAAAAGTCAGTAGTTTATTTGATGCCTTTCTAACCTTTGATATGTGATTATTGTTATTAAATTTCCATTCAGTATGTTTTTCCTGCACCCCACAAGATTTGATATGTTGTTTTTTTTTAAAAAAAATGATATGTTGCATTTTCATTGCACTTATTTAGAGATAATGTTTTATTTTCCTTTTGATTTATTTCTGACCTATTGGTTGTTCAGAGATGCATTATTCAGTTTGCACATATTTGTGGGTCTTGTCACTTTCTATTATCAGTTTCGTACATAGAGAAGATAATCTGAAATTTGCTAAGATTTGTTTTGTGTCACATTATATAATCTACCATGCAGAATAATGAGATGAATGTGCACCTCACAGATATCAGATGGAATGTTCTATAGATGTCTCTTAGGTCCATTTCTCCTAAGGTATTTTCCATTGCAATGTTTCCTTGTTGATTTTTGTCTGGGTGATGTATCTATTGATGATGGTGGGGTAAATTCTTTACGGTTACTGGATTGCTATACATTTCTCCCTTAAGATCTCTTAGTATTTGCTTATTAGATTTCAGCGCTTGAATGTTGGGAATAAAATACTTTGGGTTTTTATATATTTTCATTGTACTGACCCTTTTATCATTATATAATGACCTTCTTATCTTTTGTTACCATTTTTTACTTCAAATCTATTTCATTTGCTATAAAATGGCAGGCTGTGTCTACCCTTTTTTGGTTTTCAGTTGCTTAGAAAGTCATCTTCCTATCCCTTCACGTTGAGCTTATGTGTGTCTTTAGAGCTGATATAAGTCTCCTGTAGGAGATGGTCTTGTTTTTTGATCCATCCAGCCACTGTATGCCTTATGATTGGTAAGTTCATCCATTTATAATTAGGGTGATTATTAATAAGTAAGGATTAGTAGTGCTCTTTATCTTTCACTTTCTGGTTATTTACTATCTATATCGTTTATTTTTCATACTGTATACCTTTCTAAATTGGTGTTTTTTACCATGATTTGCTCAATCTTCCTTTTTTTAATGTTTTGTGTCTGCTCTAGATCTTTTATAATGGTTACCTTGAGACTTACTAAAACATGCTAGGCCTTTTCCTGTTGCTAGCAGCTCATATTCATTTGTGTCAGATCTAGATTTTTGCTTTATGATTATTTTGAGGCTAGCATAAAAATGCTAGTCTTTTTCTGCTGCTACCAAATCATATCCATTTACCTACAATGGTTCCACACTTTTACTTCTCCCCTTTTATGTTCTTGATTTAACAAATTGCCTTTTATTATGCCGTGAATTTGTTACCCAATTGTAGCACCTATTGTTATTTTTTTTTAATGTTTATTTATTTTGAGAGAGAGAGACAGTGTGAGCTGGGCTGGGAGGGCAGAGAGAGAGAAAGAGAGAGATAGAATCTGAGAGAGAGAGAGACAGAATCCAGGTTCAGTCTGAGCTGTCAGCATGGAGCCCAATATGAGGTTGGAACTCAAGAACCATGGATGATGACCTGAACCGCAGTTGGACACTTAACTGACTGAGTCACCCCAGCACACCTATTGTTATTTTTAATGCTCTATTCCTTTAATATTTATTCTATAATTAATTAAAAGACTATTCTTAGAGTTAATTTTCTAATTTTGACTCTATATCACCTTTATCATGTTTTGTGTGATTTTATTTTTTGTATGTCACTAGTGTCTTTTCATTTCATCTTGATAAGCTCTTTCTGTATTTCTTTCAAGGCAAGTGTAGGGGTAATAAACTCCCTCATCTTCTGTGTGTCTGGGGAAGTCCTTATTTTCCTTCAGGTGTTCAAATGAACACCTTTGGCGGATACAGTATTCATGTCTGACATTTCTGTCTTTCAATACTTTGAGTATGTCACTCTATTGTCTACTGGCCTGTAGAGTTCCTGCTGAGAAATCTGCTGATATCTTAACTTGGGGGGAAGGTCCTTTGTGGGCTAATTCTTTTTTTCCCCTACTTTAAGAATTCTTTAGCATTGATTGATACTCATTGACACTCATTATAATTTGCCACTGAGAAAGTCTTTTTGCACTGACATAATAAAGCGTTCTATTAGCTCTGTGGACTCGTATGTTAAGTTCCTTCCCCATTTGGGAAGATCTCAGCAATTATTTCTTTACATAGAGTCTGCTCCCATTCTTTCTTCTCCTTCTGGTATAATCATTATTCTTATATTGCCTTTTCTAATAGCTGATTACTTACACAGTGTTTCTTCACTTGTTTGAAATCTTAGTTCCCCTCCTATCACTTGAATCATTTCTAAATTCCAGTCCACAAGATAGCTTATTCCTGCTTCCATCTGACCTGGTATATTTCCAATGCTTCTTAATGCATTTTTTTCATCTCATTCACTGAGTACGTAAGCTCCATAAATTTTTTGGTTCTTTTTTATACGTTCATTCCCTTTAGTAAAGTACTCCTTCTGTTCATTTTTTTTTTATGCCTGAGTTGACAAAACTGCCTTCTAAATTTTCTTGTGCTCATTGAATTAATTCATAAAAGCTGTTTTGCTATGTATATCAGTAAGATTACAATATTCTTTGTCTTTGAATTTGGATGCTGGAGAATTGTCATTTTTCTGTGTGATACCATATAACTATGATTTTTCACCGTGGATGAAATGTGCCTTTCTCATCTCACTTGAAGGCTTGAATACCTTTCTTATGTAGAAAAGGCTTTGCTTACATTCACTGTAACAGTTAAACAGATTGGCAATCAGAAACTTTATTTTTGTTTCACAGAAGATCTCATGACATAGCACAAGATTTTCTTTCTCCTAAAGGAGCTGATCCTCCACGAAATTTAGGAGCACACCAAATAGAGCTGACATTAAAAACAAAAACAAAAAAATCTGGTAGCACAGCAGCAAGGGAATTGTGGGCTTAGCCCTTGGGTCTTTGGGTGTGCCCAAGGACTCTAGAGTGGGTGGGAGGAGTCTCAGAAGTCCCAGACCTCTTCCTGAAATACCAAGGCAGACAGCAGAACACTTCTTCCTTCAATTCTCTTTCTCTGCCTTCAATTCTCTTTCTCTGCCTTCTTCCCTTTCCGTCCTTTGTCCCAGTCGCAGAGTTCTCTTCCGGGAAACCCAGGTGCTGCTGAAGAGCAACAGGCTCCAGCTGCACCTGAGCAGTCGGGAGGACTTCACTTACCACCTGTGCTTTCCACCTCCTGTGCCTCCTCTGCCGGTACCAGCACTGCCGCTCCTGCTGTTGCACCTCCCTTGGCCCCATAGCCTCTCTGCTTCTCAATCCACCTGCTTTGGAATGAGGATGGATGGATCACACTGTATCCTTGTATGCTGGGTAGAGACACTTTTATTCAGTCATGGATGTCCAGTTAGACGCAAACTGAAGGGGAGACAAAAATGAACAACTTACACTGCCAAGATGCCGATTTTACCCCTATTACTCTCATTTCAATAGAGTTGAATGACAGATGTTAAATGAGGACTCTTTTCTATCTGGAATTTTACCTAAAGGGGGACTGAGATGAGGTTTAAATGCAGTACACTTGTTATCTGGAAAGAGCAGGCATAAAGGAAAAGGGAAGCAATGAACCTAAGATTGGCCAGTTTTCCAAGGAGCAGGTGGTTGTTTTTCTCTACAACTGTATTACAAATACTGGAACAGTGAGAACCCTACCAGGGAAGTCGTGACTTCATCTGAGATGCATTGTTTCCAGAGGAGCTTAATACACATCATAGTTTGCCCAAACCCCATTTATTTATTTATTTATTTATTTTTTTAAATTTTTTTTTTTCAACATTTTTTATTTTTATTTATTTTTGGGACAGAGAGAGACAGAGCATGAACGGGGGAGGGGCAGAGAGAGAGGGAGACACAGAATCGGAAACAGGCTCCAGGCTCCGAGCCATCAGCCCAGAGCCTGACGCGGGGCTCGAACTCACGGACCGCGAGATCGTGACCTGGCTGAAGTCGGACGCTTAACCGACTGCGCCACCAAGGCGCCCCCCAAACCTCATTTAATACCCAGAGATCAAAACTCTATCACTCTAGTTCTTGTTCCAGGATGATGGCATAAAGCCCCTTCAGCCCATCTTTCACACATCTATAAATTAGAGACAAATACAAAAAGAACCCACGAGTAGCTGAAGATACCAAAGAGTGCATGGGAGACGAAACCTGAACAAGAGGCTAGTACGGGAAATAAGGTTTACAGTTTATTTCTTTTTACACCTTTTGTTTCTGCAACAGTTTTTTTTCTTGTGAGAAAAAAACTGGTTCTTCCCATCTGACATATTGTGACAAGGGAAAATACTCCCACATATTTCCAGTGCCCACTCGGACCCAATTCCCTCACAGTGCTTGGGGTGTGTGGGTCACCAAGGGCCCTAGTCAACACCCATCCCACGAAACTCTGCCCTCAGCCGGTTCTGGTCTAGTGCTGTTCTGCCACTGAACACCAGGCTGCTTTAATCGAAATCATTTCATAAGGTGTTTTACTTTGGGTCCTCCCAGGACACACACTGAGATTTGCATGAGGACTGGGAACTGCCCTCAGGAACAACACCTGTGAGGGAGTGAAGGCAGGTGCTCTGGGCAGAGGGAGAAGTTGGACTGCAATGCACTAGCAACAAAACCCACAAGTGATCACACAAGGAGCTAAGGAGCTGGGCTGCCCTTCAAATTGTTTTAACTTGAGGCAGTTTGGCTGCTACAGATGTCAATGCAGGTAACATTTGTGTAACTGCTGCTGACAGAAGTGCCGCATGCACTGCTAAATGGCTGGTTTTCTCATGGATTCGATTTTTTGGTGAATAATGTCAAAAAAAAAAAAAAAAAAGATGGAGGAGTATTTGTCTTAGTCCAGTCAGGCTGTTATCACAGTACAGGATACACTGGATGGCTTGTGAGGACAGACACTTGTTCCTCACAGTTCTGAGGCTGGGAAGTCCGGATGAGGACACCAGCAGATTCGTGTCTAGAGAGAATCCCCTTTCTTCGTGGCGTCTTCCCTGTGACCTCACATGGCAGAAGCAGCAATGGAGCTCGAGACCTCTTTTTTTTTTTTTTTTTTTTTTTTTTTTTTTTTTTTCAACATTTTTTATTATTTATTTTTGGGACAGAGAGAGACAGAGCATGAACGGGGGAGGGGCAGAGAGAGAGGGAGACACAGAATCGGAAACAGGCTCCAGGCTCCGAGCCGTCAGCCCAGAGCCTGACGCGGGGCTCGAACTCACGGACCGCGAGATCGTGACCCGGCTGAAGTCGGACGCCCAACCGACTGCGCCACCCAGGCGCCCCTCGAGACCTCTTTTATAAGGGCGCTTATATCCCAATCATCACCTCCCCAAATCCCACCTCCTAGTATCATCCCCTACAATTTCACAGTATGAATTTCTGGGGGACACAAACATTCAGTCCAAGCAAGGCAGTACACTTCTTCCCTATAATTTCACTGTGTGAGGCAGGGGGAAAAGGTGGAGTGGGAAACATGGGGAGATTTGTAGACGAAGCCCCAAGGATAACTTCAGTGGTAACGCACCAACTTCAGCGTGTTTATTAGTTATGCTTTTTAATAAAAACTTTTGCATTCTGGAAGTATTGTGATCCCCCCATTTACAGGTGAGGAGGCTGAGGATCAGAGGTTAAGTGAGTGAGTGGAAGCTCCCAGTTAGTAGCAGATTCTGTTGTTCCAGTTCTCATCTTTCCACCAGAAAGTTCTCATGTGTTTTCAACTACCCAAAACATCCAAGTTCATTGCTGAACTAAAACAGTAAGTACTAAATATTAAATCCTCACTTTTTCACCTTGGGTTAATGCTCTCAGGTGCTGACTCAACATGTGCTGTTTCATTACCAAAAGAGCAGCAATGTCAGAGAGAAATCCCAAGCTCCTTTCATAAACCACCATAGCATAGGGATACTTTCGGTCTCAAAAGAGTTCTGTAAGATTAGTTGATAATAGCAAGGAAACAGATAGACACTAATGCATCTTTGAGGATGTGCCTAACGCTCTCCTTTAATGTCATTTTCAAGGGCAGAGCTTCAATATTTACTTTTTAAAACAAACACCTGTAGTAACAGATCCTGTTTTCAGGGCCTTTAGATAAATAGAGATGTATCTGCCTGACCTTTGAAAAGTAAATTAAATGTCAGAATACACTTCCAAATTCATTTCAAGAAGTTATTTTAAAAGCTTTATCCACCAAATGTAAAGGTTGAAAAATATCCTGGATCCATACTTTCTGAATAGACTGAGTTCCACAAGAATCAATCTATTAAAGATATCACCAAATCTGGAGTATAAATTATTTTATTTTAATGATTATATCATACGTAGATATATTTGAACTGCTATGGTTCCACAAGTAACCCAAATTTTAACGTTTTATGCATGTGGCACTAACCCACAAACTAGTAATTTCTAGGCCTTTAATTCCTTTAAGCTTAATTATCTTCTTGGGGAAATAATATGGCTTCATTCTCTTTTTTCCCTGAGCACCTTCATTTACACCAAGAAGCCCCCCTTACCTAAAATTCCACATGGTTCCACCTCCAACTCTCTCTTCCTAATAGTTTTAGAATGGAGGCCAGAGAACCCTGAAAGCCTTTGGGACCTAACAAGGACAAAGCGAGATGAGTGAGCACTGATCTTGGGTGCAAAAGTTAAGGAGGCACACAATTCAGTTACTAGGGTAAATAATATTTTAATGCAGTAGTAAAAAAAAATCAAATGAGATAAAATCTCTGATAATGAAGTGTCCAAATTTTAAAATATTACCAAATGTTCTTTGACCTCACGTGTCAAGATGTCTCTGCACAGTAAGGTTATTTTTTTTATTTTTTTAAATGTTTATTTATTTTTGAGACAGAGAGAGACAGAGCATGAATGGGGGAGGGTCAGAGAGAGGGAGACACAGAATCTGAAGCAGGCTCCAGGCTCCGAGCTGTCAGCCCAGAGCCCGACGCGGGGCTCGAACTCACGGACTGTGAGATCATGACCTGAGCCGAAGTCGGATGCTTACCTGACTGAGCCACCCAGGCGCCCCCACAGTAATGTTATTTAAAATTTGATTTTAAATCCCTCTACAATCTTCTTGAAACTTTTCCAGCATTTTCCCATTATTTTTTTTATTAGAGAAAGCTTTATTTGATGGAGGGCCAGGTATCTGCTTCCCAGCAACGCCGCTTAAGTAAATGCCCAACTCATACAGTCAGCATTACTGTCTCAAAAATCTTTCATTTTGACATATTATCACACATTTTTCATTAGGGAATTGCATACTCACATATGTCCATAAATATTTAGTCTTACTAGATCTAGGTTGACCTGCTTGAGAAGCAGAATGGGGAAAAAATCTTATCTCTGTCCTTGGAAAACATACAACTAAATGAAGGGAAAGTTTGAATGTGGCTCTGAGAGACTCTGTTTCCCTGAAAACAAAATCATTTTGTTCTAGTCAATCAATAACTACATGGTAAATGTGAATCTTAGGCTCAGGAAGAGGTTATCGGCCACAACATTTCCTAACACTTTCATAATGTTATCAGGAATTAAAAGGTAACATTTATCAAATATTTACAAGTTGGGTGGGACACAGCACAGTGTAAACATATGAATCTGCCAAACTGCAGTTTTAAAACAGATCCAAAAAAATCTCAAAAATGTTTGCTCTTCAATGATACATTCTCCATCACATAAATTTTTTTAATTTTAATTTTTTTTATAATTTACATCCAAGCTAGTTAGCATATAGTGCAACAATGATTTCAGGAGTAAATTCCCTCATGCCCCTTACCCATTTAGCCCATCCCCCACTCCCACAACCCCTCCAGCCGCCCTCTGCTTGTTTTCTATATTTAAGAGTCTCTTATGTTTTGTCCCCCTCCCTGTTTTTATATTATTTTTGCTTCCCTTCCCTTAAGTTCATCTCTTTTGTATCTTAAATTCCTCATATGAATGAAGTCATATGATATTTGTCTTTCTCTGACTACCCTCTACCCTGAATACACAATACTTCTCTGACTACCCTGAATACCCTCTAGTTCCACACATAGTTGCAAATGGCCAGATTTCATTCTTTTTCATTGCCGAGGAATACTCCATTGTGTGTGTGTGTGTGTGTATATATATGCCACATCTTCTTTATCCATTCATCTGTCGGTGGACATTTGGGCTCTTTGCATACTTTGGCTATTGTTGATAGTGCTGCTATAAACATTGGGGTGCGTGTGCCCCTTCGAAACAACACACCTGTATCGTTTGGATAGATACCTAGTAGTGCAATTGCTGGGTCATAGGGTAGTTCTATTTTTTGTTTTTTGAGGAACCTCCATACTGCTTTCCAGTGTGGCTGCACCAGTTTGCATTCCCACCAGCAGTGCCAAAGAGATCCTCTTTCTCCACATCCTCGCCAACATCTGTTGTTGCTTGAGTTGTTAACGTTAGCCATTCTGACTGGTGTGAGGTGGTATCTCATTGTGGTTTTGATCTGTATTTCCCTGATGATGAGTGAAGTTGAGCATTTTTTCATGTGTCGGTTGGCCATCTGGATGTCTTCTTTGGAGAAGTGTCTATTCATGTCTTTTTCCCATCTCTTCACTGGATTATTTATCTTTTGGGTGCTGAGTTTGGTAAGTTCTTTATAGATCTTGGATACTAACCCTTTATCTGATATGTCGTTTGCAAAGATCCTCTCCCATTCTGTCGGTTGCCTTTTAGTTTTGCTGATTGTTTCCTTCGCTGTGCAGAAGCGTTTTATTTTGATGAGGTCCAAGTAGTTCATTTTTGCTTTTGCTTCCCTTGCTTCCAGAGACGTGTTGAGTAAGAAGTTGCTGTGGGCAAGATCAAAGAGGTTTTTCCTGCTTTCTCCTTGAGGATTTGGATGGCTTCTTGTCTTACATTGAGGTCTTTCATCCATTTTGAGTTTATTTTTGTGTCTGGTGTAGGAAAGTGGTCCAGGTTCATTCTTCTGCATGTCGCTGTCCAGTTTTCCCAGCACCACTTGCTGGAGAGACTGTTTTTATTCCATTGGATATTCTTTCCTGCGTTGTCAAAGATTGGTTGGCCATACGTCTGTGGGTCCATTTCTGGGTTCTCTATTCTGTTCCATTGAGCTAAGTGTCTGTTTTTGTGCCAGCATCATACTGCCTTGATGACTACAGCTTTGTAATACAACTTGAAGTCTGGGATTGTGATGCCTCCAGCTTTGGTTTTGTTTTTCAAGATTGCTTTGGCTATTCGGGGTCTTTTCTGGTTCCATAGAAATTTTAGGATTGCTTGTTCTAGCTCTGTGAAGAATGCTGGTGTTATTTTGATAGGGATTGCATTGAATATGTAGATTGCTTGGGGTAGTATTGACATTTTAACAATATTTGTTCTTATCCAGGAGCGTGGAATCTTTTCCTTTTTTGTGTGTGTGTGTGTCTTCTTCAATTTCTTTCATAAGATTTCAATAGTTTTCAGTGTACATATTTTTCACCTCTTTGGTTAGATTTATTCCTAAGTGTTTTATGGCTTTTGGTGCAATTGTAAACGGGATCGATTCCTTGATTTCTTTTGTGTTGCTTCATTATTGGTATGAAGGAATGCAACCAATTTCTGTGCCTTGATTTTATATCCTGCGACTTTGCTGAATTCATGGGTCAGTTCTAGCAGTTTTTTGGTGGAATTTTTTGGGTTTTCCATATAGAGTATCATGTCATCTGTGAGGAGTGAAAGTTTAACTTCCTCCTGGCCAATTTGGATGCCTTTTCTCTCTTTGTGTTGTCTGATTGCTGAAGTTAAGACTTCCAATAGTATGTTGAGTAAAAGTAGCGAGAGTTGACATCACTGTCGTGTTCCTGACTTTAGGGGGAAAGCTCTGTTTTTTCCCATTGAAGATGATATTAGTGGTGGGTCCTTCATATATGGCTTTTATGATCTTGAGGTATGATCCTTCTATCCCTACTTTCTTAAGGGTTTTTATCAAGAAAGGATGCTGTATTTTGTCAAATGTTTTCTCTGCATCTATTGAGAGGATCATGTGATTCTTGTCCTTTCTTTTATTGACGTGATGTATCACATTGATTGTTTTGTGGATATTGAACCAGCCTTGAATGTCAGGTATAAATCACACTTGGTCATGGTGACTAATTATTTTAATGTATTGTTGGATCCAGTTGGCTAATATCTTGTTGAAGGTTTTTGCATCCTTGTTCATTAGGGAAATTGGTCTGTAGTTCTCCTTTTTAGTGGGGTCTTTGGTTTTGGAACCAAGGTAATGCTAGCTTCATAGAGTTTGGAATTTTTCTTTCCATTTCTGTTTTTTGGAACAGCTTCAAGCGAATAGGTGTTAACTCTTCTTGAAATGTTTGGAAAGCCCCTGGAAAGCCCCTGGAAAGCCATCTGGCCCTGGACTCTTGTTTTCTGGGAGAGTTTTGATTACTAATTCAATTTCTTTACTGGATATGGGTCTGTTTAAATTTTCTATTTCTTCCTGTTTCAGTTTTGGTAGCATATATGTTTCTAGGAATTTGTACATTTCTTACAGATTGCCCATTTTATTAACATATAATTGCTCATAATATTCTCTTATTGTTTGTATTTCTATTGTGTGGGTTGTGATCTCTCCTCTTTCATTCTTGATTTTATTTATTTGGGTCTTTTCCTTTTTCTTTTTTATTAAACTGGCTAGAGGTTTATCAATTATTTTAATTCTTCAAGGAAACAGTTTCTGGTTTCATTGATCTGGTCTACTGTTTTTTGGTTTAGATAGCATTGATTTCTGCTTTAATCTTTATTATTTCCTGTGTTCTGCTGGTTTCAGGTTTTATTTGCTGTTCTTTTTCTAGCTCTTTAAGGTATAAGGTTAGGTTGTGTATCTGAGAACTTACTTCTTTCTTTAGAAAGTTCTGGATTGCTATATACTTCCCTCTTATGACCATCTTTGCTGCATCCCAGAGGTTTGGGCTGTGGTGCTATAATTTTCATTGGATTCCATGTACCTTCTTATTTCCTCTTTAGCTTTTGGTTATTCCATTCATTCTTCAGTTGGATGTTCTTTAGTCTCCAAGTATTTGTTATTTTTCCACATTTTTTCTTGTGGTTGATTTCGAGTTTCATAGTATTGTGGTCTGAAAATATGCACAGTATGATCTCGATATTTTTGTACTTATTGAGGGCTAATTTGTGTCCCAGTATGTGATGTATTCTGGAGAATGTTCCATGTGCACTGGGGAAGAATGTGTATTCCACTGCTTTAGGATGAAATGCTCTAAATGTATCTCTTAAGTTTATCCGGTCCACTGTGTCATTCAAAGCCATTTTTTTCTTGTTGATTTTCTGTTTAGGTGATCTATCCATTGCTGTGAGTGTGGTATTGAAGTCCCCTACTAATATGGTATTATTATCAATGAGTTTCTTTATGTTTGTGATTAATTGATTTATATATTTGGGTGCTCTCACTTTTGTAGCATAAATGTTTACAGTTGTTAGATCCTCTTGGTCAATAGATCCCTTAATTATGATATAATGACCTTCTTGAACTCTTGTTACAGTCTGTTTTTTAAAGTCTAGATTGATAATTATGTCTACTCCAGCTTTCTTTTGGCGACCATTAGCATTATAGATGGTTCTCCATCCCCTTATTTTCAATCTGAAGGTGTCTTTAGGTCTAAAATGGGTCTCTTGTAAACCGCATATAGATGGATCTTGTTTTCTCATCCATTCTGTTACCCTGTGTCTTTTGATTGGAACATTGAGTCCATTGATGTTTAAAGTGAGTACTGAAAGATATGAATTTATTGTCATTATGTTTCTTGTAGAGTTGGAGTTTTCTGGTGGTGTTTCTGGTCCTTTCTAATCTTTGTTGCTTTTGGTATTTATTTATTTATTTATTTATTTATTTATTTATTTATATTTTCATCTTTTCTCCCCTCAGAGATTTCCCCTTAAAATTTCTTGCAGGGCTGGGTTAGTGGTCACAAACTCCTTTAATTTTTGTTTGTCTGGGAAACTTTTTATCTTTCCTTCTATTTTGAATGACAGCCTTGCTGGATAAAGAATTCTTGGCTGCATATTTTTCTGATTCAGCACACTGAATATATCCTGCCACTCCTTTCTGGCCTGCCAAGTTTCTGTGGATAGGTGTGCTGCAAACCTGATCTGTCTTCCCTTGTAGGTTAGGGACTTTTTTTCCCTTGCTGCTTTCATGATTCTCTCCTTGCCTGAGTATTTGGTGAATTTGACTATGATATGCCTTGTTGATGGTCGGTTTTTGTTGAATCTAATGGGGGTCCTCTGTGCTTCCTGGATTTTGGTGTCTGTGTCTTTCCCCAGGTTAGGAAAGTTTTCTGCTATGATTTGCTCACATAACCCTTCTACCCCTATTTCTCTCTCTTCCTCTTCTGGGACCCCGATGATTCTGATATTGTTCCTTTTTAATGAGTCACTGATTTGTTTAATTCTTAAATCGTGCTCTTTTGCCTTAATCTCCCCTTTTTTCTGCTTCATTATTCTCTATTAGTTTGTCCTCTATACCGCTGTTCTGCCTCCTGCATCCTTGCTGCTGTGGCATCCATCCGTGATTTCAGCTCAGTTATAGAATTTTTTATTTCATCCTGACTAGTTTTTACTTCTTTTAATTCCACAGAAAGGGATTCTAGTCTATTTTCAACTCCAGCTAGTATTCTTATTATCATGATTCTAAATTCTGGTTCAGACATCTTGCTTGTATCTGTGTTGGTTAAATCCCTGGCTGTTGTTTCTATGTGCTCTTTCATTTGGGGTGAATTCCTTCATTTCATCATTTTGAAGGGAGAAAAGTAATTAATGAGGTAAAAAAATTAAAATGAAAAAATATTAAAATGAAAAAATATTAAAATGAAAAGAATAAGAACACACCCACACAAAAAATCGAATAAATGGGGCACCTGGGTGGTTCAGTCGGTTGAGTGTCTGGCTTTGGCTCAGTCGGTTGAGCATCTGAATCATGAGCATCATGATTTCATGGTCTGTGAGTTCAAGCCCCGCGTCAGGCTCAGTGCTGACAGCTCAGAGGCTGGATCCTGCTTCAGATTCTGTGTCTCCTTCTCTCTCTGCCCCTACCCTGCTCATGCTCTGTCTCTCTGTCAAAAATAAATAAACATTAAAAAAATCAATTTAAAAAATTGAATAAATGATGCTAGATCCTAGGTGTGTTTTGGTCTGAGTGTTGAAAATGGTCTGATAGATTAGAGAAAAAAGGGGGGAAAAGAAAAAAGGAAATCATTTGAGAATTTGAAAAAAATTAATACATTGAAGTAGATTAAAATGAAATGATGGAAGTAAAATAGCATATGAAAAAATTTACACAAAAGTAAAGAATAATAGAAAAATAATTAAAGAAAAATATTTTTAATAAAAATTAAAAATAAAGATGAATTTTTATCTCTCTCTATTCAAGAAAAAGAAAAGAAACGAAAAAGAAAAAAAGAAACAAAAAAGGGAATCATTTGAAAATTGGAAAAAGCGAATACACTGTAGTAGACTAAAATAAAATGATGGAAGTAGAATAGAATTTGAAAAACTTTACACAAAAGTAAAAAATATAGTGAAAAATGAAAGAAAAATGTTTTTAATTAAAATTGAATATAAAACTGAATTTTCTCTTTGTGTATTCAAGAAAAAGAAAAGAAGTGAAAAAGAGAAAAAAAAGCAAATTGAATAGATGGACCTGCTAACAGATTGAAATATGACTGAAATTACTTCATTTTCCCCTAGAAGTCAGACTATGAAACGCTTTATAGTCCATAAACTAAGCAGGTGGTGAGACTTGTATTATTGAAAAGCGAGGTTGACCCAGTTGGGCGGGGCTTAGTGTAACGGCTCCGTTCTCCACTAGATGGTGATGCTTAGCTTACTGGGGTGTATTTTTGTGGTGCGCTTAGGCATATACGTGCATGCGCAGGAGGGGTGAAAATGGCATTACCAGCTACCCAGTCTCTAGTATCAGAACTCTGTGCTCTCCCTCACCAGCAACGAGCAACCCTCCTTTGTCTCTGGCTTCCATCCACTCCCTGCTTTCACACTGTCCGTGACCAAGCCATCAGGCTGCCAGGAAGCACCTCCCTTCTGAGTTTTATATCAGATGCACCTGTGTTTCCCAACCTGAGGGGCTGCGGCTTTGACCCATTCTGCCCCTCTGCAGGAGGGTCTCACCAAGCAATGGCCAGGTCCCCGCCCACACCCAGGAACATTCACAAGACCGTGCTGCTGCTGACCCCCAGAGACTGCCGCTGGGTGCCAGCCCGCCCCAGAAAAAGTTCATGGGATTGTGTGGCAGCAGCGTTTCAGGGATTATGGAAAATCCCAACACACATCTGGCACCAGGCTTCCCCCTTAACATCCTTGTTCAGTACCAGCAAATGTGGTTGTTCTCCAGGGTCCGCTGGGACCTTTGCCTGTGGGGAGGCTGAATAGCCTCTACCAAAGGTCCTCCAAGCAAGGGTACCACCTCTCCCCATGTCACCCGAGGACCCCTTGGACCTCACTCTCTGCTCCTGGGGATTCGTGCTTCCCACCAGAGCACTGCCAGGTATCGAGCTGTGGAACTTTAGACTCTGTGCTCCCCATGTTTATAGAGTCCTAAGTGAATTTCAACCCTCTCCTTTCTCCTTTCTCCCTTGTTTTGTTCAGTCCCTTGTGTACTCTTCTTTTTCTCTCTAGTTGCTTTAGGTGGGGTGCTTTCCAGTACTCTCCCCCTGTCTCTGTCCTGTCTCCAAAAGCAAAAATAGCTCCCTGCCCTCCATGGCTTCTTTCTCCCCCAGTTCACCTCTATGCACCAGGTAACTGCCAAGTTTTGTGGTTCAGGTTGTGCAGATTTTTGTGTTAGTCCTCAAATCAGTTGTCTAGGTGTGCAAGATGGTTCATTGTTGATCTGGCTGCATTTCAGGGACAAGAGATGCAAAAAAAAACTTCCATGCTGTTCTTGGCCCCTCTCCTCCACCTTTCATTTTATGGCTCATAGGGTTTGTATCTAAGTTAGAATGTTGCTGTCACAAATGTTTTCATGTATTCATAAATCTGATCTATATTGAATCTGAATATTTATCTGATGTTGTAAGACACCTGTCTATTTCTTTTCTAGGAGAGAACAAATTGGCCCAAGATTGTTTACAGAATTCCCATCATTTTCCTACTGGTTAAAATAGACACTATATTCTTCTAAACAATTGTATGTACATCAATTGTCTTATGTAAAATGACATCTTTTCTGTTGGTATATTGTTCTTTTTTATAACCATGCTTTAATTTTTAACATAAATTAATAAACTGTCATGATGAGTTGTGTTGGAACTCTGCTAATTATTGCTTTACCTTGAAATGTCACATAAAAACTGACATCACCACTGAGAGTTTCCACTTAGAGATATTGTATACTCACCTTGCATTTGTGTTTTCTAACCAGTTATTTGGTACAAATACAAGGTGCTTATATTAGCCTCGTTCATTGCCTGTGAAGATTATTTTCAGCAGGCATAGATGGTGTCTGTCACTATTGGGAGGAGGATATTTTTGAGTTACATTTTCTAACTGCTCTCCTTTGCTTACGGATTTTTGCCTGCTCATGCATCATCTGGGTTTCTTGTAGTAAAGCTGGCTGAGTGAAAGCAGTGCAGTTAGTCTGGGCCCATAGGGGTGTAGATGCGCCATCCATAATTCTATAGACCCACTTGTGTATCTCTGTATGTTTGTGCCCAGCTGGGGGCACATGCCTGGTGTCAATGCCTTTATTCAATTTCAATTTTCTCATTGCTGTGTTCGTCTTTTCCAAGAAACACACGTAATTTCTTTCCTAAGCTGTAGCTACTCTCAAATACAACTGTGGGGCAACATTGGTCTGAAGTGAATCAAGTTGTCCTTGTGCAAGACCTTGTTCATAGCACAGGTGTTGTACCAGTGATTCCTGATGCTGGGACATTCTATGGCTTATAAACCAATCCTCTGAACCACTTTCTCCTGAAGTGATCCATTTCTCTTATTAACATAAAAGCTCTTTTGCACATTATGATTGAACCATTATATGTTATAAGAAGAAAGATGAACATTCCAACCCCAATTCATCAGTGGGAAAACTGAGATTTTCAATAGGTAATCTGCAAACAATTCATTATACCTCAGTGAATTACTTTAATTATTTCACAATATACTTAGATGTTTCTGTTTACACGAGTAACATCTTTCTACTGCCTTTCACATAGATCCATCCCATTTAACTTCCCCAAGTGATCATCCCTGAGATGAGGCAAAGGATGTATTTCAAACAAGATATGCATTACCTGTGCAGTGGTTTTTGTACCTTCACTATATAGAAATTTCCTGGTTTGTTTGTGAAATATAGGTTTTCTGGCCCCACTCCCTAGAAATTCTGATTTTGCAGGCTTTTAGGAAGGCCCAGAACTGTGTGATTTCTGGGTAATCTATAGTCACACTTTAGGTGATGCTCATCAATGACTTCCATGTATGGTGTAGTAATTTGGTGTGTGTGTGTGTGTGTGTGTGTGTGTGTGTCACTATGTCTCTACTTTTCTATGAAATCACTCTCACAATTAATTTTTAAAAATTTAACCAATTACCTGCCAACAGCGTCTCAAATTAACTACACTATAATTTTCTGGATGTTAATGCCAACATCCACTGAGTTTAGTTTGAAGTCCATGTGCTGGGACATGTTCAGGTTCTGGCTCTTCTTTCATGTTCTTAAGTGTTAGGGGTTGTTCTGAATAATAGAAATTCACAATAGCTTCACTATTTCATGGAGGAAAACTTTATTAATTATCAGAGAAAGGGAATATAAGGGATTAAACAATTATAATCAACATAAAGAGGGAGAGAGTATGGAGAAGAACAGGGAAGGCTTAATACATCAAATTGGGTAGTCACAACTTCCAACCTTCACTACAGGAAGCCCCGTAGTGAACAGCCAGGTTGGAGACCCTTTGAGGGCCCTGAGCCAAGCATCCTTTCCTTAGGTGAGGCTTCCAACTACCTATTTCCAACAGGGAAATATATATACTAACCGTGTGTGATTTATGGTGGGTCATTAAGTTTGCTTAAGTGGAGTCCCAAGCAAGATGTTTTTCTCTCTCTCTTTATGGTATCCTACAACAGGGTGCCTGGGCATGTGTATATTTCTCTTCCCCTCCTGATCCATTCCAGGGAGCCAGCCTGCTCTGGGTCAAGGAGATGAGGCAAGTTAATCCCTCTTGGTGTCAGGAACAGAAGGGACATTTATGATCTTGAGGCAAGACACGAAGTTCAAGCCAACTAAGCCCTCCATATATGTGTGGCTCTGGGAAGAAATTCATGACAAGTCATACAAACATTTTCCATGCAGAACAGAGGTTAGGAAAAGACTCAGAGAATGAAGTCTTTTTTTTGCTTTCCCCTGGAAGTGGGAACATAGCTTGTTTGACTCATTCAGAGGCAAAATACAGAAGATGAGTAAATGTTGCTTTAGAGAAAAACAGCACAAGATGGAGCCTTTCTGAAATGAAGTCGCTTCTTTCCCTACTACATCTCCCTGCTATGGGATTTTTATCCTCCTCATTCTTATAGGGGGTGTTGGAGAGTGAAGGCCTCATCTTTTGTAACTTCTATAAGCTGAAAAGGATTGAGGACCATGTTTATTAGGAGGCATAAAAATCCCAACCTATCTGATTAAATGAAAGGCTCCTAATTGTACATTGTCAAGAGTAGATGAAGCTTCATTAAATGGATAGGATATTTAAATTTGGAAACCATGCAGCAAATCTGCAACCACAAAAAAAAAATTCCTATTGTAATGATTATTACTTGTAAAAACTAACAGTGTGGAGTAGGAGCAGAACCAAAGAAACAATATTTCCAGAAGGCTAATGGTCATGGATTAAGAAACAATATTTAAAATCAGTATATATGTTGAATGTTAACTCTTTACCTAATAGTAGTGCTTAAGTTAAAGCAGTTAGTTCAGCCACTTGTGCCAAAATATGGGGAAACATTTTTACCTGGAGCACATCCTACAGACTGACAACAGCATATCAAGCCTTTCTTATTCTTTCATGCATACAACTACTTCTATCTGTAAACCATTCAGCCTCTGGATTAGGCAGATGTTCATCTTTAAATCAGGCCTCCTTGAATATACTTGTTTTATTGTGTCTTTACAAGAGTGAATTGGAAGAGCTTTATTGTCTTTATCACTCAGTAGAGTAACTGGGTTTAAGCCTCAACACACCCTGAGGGTTACATTAGGGGTGTCAAGGAGGAGGGTTTGTTAACGTTCGATTTTTTTTTGAAAGAGAGAGTGAGAGTGTGAGTGGAGGAGGGCCAGAGAGAGGGAGAGAGAATTCCAGGCAGTCTACATGCTGTAAGTGCCCTATGTGGGGCTCAAACTCACAAACCATGAGATTGTGACCTGAGCCAAGATCAAGAGTTGGATGCTCAACCAACTGAGCTACCCAGGCACACTGAGGGTCTGTTACTTTAATAATCTCCCATCTGTTAGCCATTGATGTCCTTTAGCTTCTAAAACTCCTTGAACCCCATTTAAACCACATCAATGTGGAGTCATAACATCCAGATGCTGTCCCAGACCTTTGAAATGGGAGAAGATATTTGAAAACGACATGTCTGTTAAGGGTTAGTGTCCAAACTATGTAAAGAATTTATAAAACAAAACACCCAAAAAACAAATAATCCAGTTAAAAAATGGGCGATAGACATGAATAGATTTTTTTTCTAAACTCTACAGATGACTAAGGGACACATGATAAGATGCTCAACATCACTCATTATCACGGAAATAGAAATCAAAACTACACCAGTCAGAATGACTAAAATTAGCATCACAGGAAGCAACACATATTGGCAAGGATGTGGAGAAAGGAGAGCACTCTTTCACTGTTGGTTGGAATAAAAAGTGTGGACACTTTTTACTGTGGACAACAGTATGGAGGTTCATGAGAAAGTTAAAAATAGAACTACCATATGATCCAGCTATTGCAATACTAGGTATTTACTCAAAGGAGACAAAAATATTGATTTGAAGGATACATGCACCCCCCTAATGCAACATTACCAACAATAGCCAATCTATGGAAAGATCCCTAATGTCCATTGACTGATGATGGGTAAAGAAGATGTGGTATATACATAAAATGGAATATTATGCAGCCATAAAAAAGAATGAAATCTTTCCATTTGCAAGGATGTAAATGGAGCTCGAGAGCATAATGCTAATTAATTTCAGGCATACAACATAGTCATTCAACATTTCTGTGTATCACCCAGGGCTGAATGAGTTTAGACTCTAGGATGGTATGAAACTGAAAAAAACATGTCTGTTCTTGTGTAAGTATTAATGTGTAATGCATTAATAGAAGGGTAGCAGCTTTTAAGATAAATAACATGAGTATATATAGAGGGAATTTAAACAGACCATAGAATATTTATCCTTTATGGTCATTCTATTTAGGTGACAAACTGACTGGATGGAATGTGGATCCCTGAAAGAGAGGACACCAAATAGTATCTGAAGAGCCAACCCCACCACCTATCTCTCTGTGATATAGTGGTATGAAAAACTTGCAAGTAGTGGCCCATATGAGGGGAATAATGACAAGATACATTGATTGGTAGTTGAATGTGTATTATATTTGTGTCAAGCATATGATAATTGAATTTGGGAAAGTGTCTAATCCTTCTATGTAAATCTATTCACTACTTACAGATATGGATGTCTTCCCTCCCCTTATCATTGTTCACACCACAACTATTATAAATCCATTTTATAAGAAACAACGCAAATATCTAAAAGACTCCAAAACTAGTGCCAGTGAAATAGAAGCAACTCTGGTCTTTGTATTAGCGATTTACAGCCTTAAGAGTATCATGAGTGGACAGCAAGCAAAACCATCTTTGTTTTCTGACGTTATTCAGAAAAAGAGACTTTAAACCATACTCAACAACACTGAGTAACACTGATCTGATTGAAGCACTTAGCATCCATTTTTTTGTGTGGTAAAATCATCAAGGCTTTTCACCGGTCTGTTAGATGATATACTGGTCAGCATCAGACTAATCCCTCCCTCTTAATGAGTTATGGATTCTGGCCACTCTGCTAATTGGTGAATCATTAAATCTCTTCATGGAAAACTTAGTCTTGAACTGTGTTTTCTCCATGAACAACAACACAATTATTCTTCCCACTGATATTGATATCAGAAATTAACTCTTCATTTGAATGAACTCCTACTGATGAGTAGTTTCAATCTTGATTGGGGGTGAAAGTTTTTTCTATTCTCTTTTTAGGTTCTTTGGCTGATATAATAATTAAATTATATTTTTGTTACCTGCATCTTTTACCCATATCTCTGGATTTTGCATTACTTCATATTTTTGTTCCATAAGGATGCTTTAGAAAACACATGGATAAACACAATATAAGGCAAACTCAATTAAAGCATTACATGAACATTTCCTAGTTGAGGTATAACCAGGAAAAGTGATCAAAAATATCATTACAGATGCAAGAATAAGTTCATTGATTGTACTGTCACAAACTCCAAAGATCTATGTGCCAGAAGCAAAGAGATGCATTCTTAGATTCCAGGAGAACAGAGAACATGGGTTTCAATATTCACGTGTTAGCCCATTATTTATGTTACAACAGATAGCGAGTATACTACCTCAGGCAGTTCACAGTATTTGTCCTTCAGAAACATAACATCAGGCAGCAAAGGTAAACATCGTAAGATTATATATGAAAATGAATCAATCACACACTTCCAGGACTATAGGGTGCCAGATGTGTGTTGTGATTTTCTGTAATCCCTGAAACGCTGCTGCTACACTGTCTCGTGAACTTTTTCTGGGGTGAGCTGACACCTGGCTGCAGTGCAGGGCACCCGCAGCAGCAGGGTCCAGCAAGTGTTCCTGGGTGCAGCCAACATTTGGCCATTGCTCAGTAAGACCCTCCCGCAGAGGGGAGAAATGGGTCAAAGCCACAGTCCTTCAGAAGTAAGGGGCCAGGGAAAACAGCCACATCTGAAACAAAACTCAGGAGAGAGGTACTACCTGGGGCTTGGTCACGGACAGTGAAAAGGCGGGGAGTGGACAAAAGCTGAAGACAGAGGACCAGTGCATGATTGTTGATTGGGGAGAACAGAGTTCTGATACTAGAGACTGGGTACCTGGGTGACGCCATTTTCACCACTCCCTTGAATGCGCATATGCACCTACGAGCGCCACAACAATCCACCCCAGTAGACTAGCGGCGCCATCTAGTGGAGAACTGAGCCGTTACACTAAGCTCCACCCAACTGGGCCAACCTGGCTCTTCAAGAACACAAGTCTCACCGCCTGCTTACTTTATGGACTATAAAGCGCTTCATAGTCTGACTTCTAGGGGAAATGAAGTAATTTCAGTCATATTTCAATCTGTTAGCAGATCCATCTATTCAATTTTCTTTTTTCTCTTTTCCACTTCTTTTTTTTTTCTTGAATACAGAAAGAGAAAAAATTCAGTTTTATTTTCAATTTTTATTAAAAATATTTTTCTTTAACTTTTTTACTATATTTTTTACTTTTGTGTAAATTTTTTCAAATTCTATTTTACTTCCATCATTTACTTCCATCCACCCCCATCCCCAGGGGTTCGATGCAATCCCTATCAAAATAACACCAGCATTCTTCACAGAACTAGAACAAGCAATCCTAGAATTTCTACGGAACCAGAAAAGACCCCGAATAGCCAAAGCAATCTTGAAAAACAAAACCAAAGCTGGAGGCATCACAATCCCAGACTTCAAGTTGTATTACAAAGCTGTAGTCATCAAGGCAGTATGATGCTGGCACAAAAACAGACACTTAGCTCAATGGAACAGAATAGAGAACCCAGAAATGGACCCACAGACGTATGGCCAACCAATCTTTGACAACACAGGAAAGAATATCCAATGGAATAAAAACAGTCTCTCCAGCAAGTGGTGCTGGGAAAACTGGACAGCGACATGCAGAAGAATGAACCTGGACCACTTTCCTACACCAGACACAAAAATAAACTCAAAATGGATGAAAGACCTCAATGTAAGACAAGAAGCCATCCAAATCCTCGAGGAGAAAGCAGGCAAAAACCTCTTTGATCTTGCCCACAGCAACTTCTTACTCAACACGTCTCTGGAGGCAAGGGAAGCAAAAGCAAAATGAACTACTAGGACCTCATCAAAATAAAACGCTTCTGCACAGCGAAGGAAACAATCAGCAAAACTAAAAGGCAACCGACAGAATGGGAGAGGATCTTTGCAAACGACATATCAGATAAAGGGTTAGTATCCAAGATCTATAAAGAACTTGCCAAACTCAGCACCCAAAAGATAAATAATCCAGTGAAGAGATGGGAAAAAGACATGAATAGACACTTCTCCAAAGAAGACATCCAGATGGCCAACCGACACATGAAAAATGCTCAACTTCACTCATCATCAGGGAAATACAGATCAAAACCACAATGAGATTCCACCTCACACCAGTCAGAATGGCTAACGTTAACAACTCAAGCAACAACAGATGTTGGCGAGGATGTGGAGAAAGAGGATCTCTTTGGCACTGCTGGTGGGAATGCAAACTGGTGCAGCCACACTGGAAAACAGTATGGAGGTTCCTCAAAAAACAAAAAATAGAACTACCCTATGACCCAGCAATTGCACTACTAGGTATCTATCCAAACGATACAGGTGTGCTGTTTTGAAGGGGCACACGCACCCCAATGTTTATAGCAGCGCTATTAGCAATAGCCAAAGTGTGGAAAGAGCCCAAGTGTCCACCAACAGATGAATGGATAAAGAAGATGTGGTGTATATATATATATATATACATACAATGGAGTATTTCTCGGTAATCAAAAAGAATGAAATCTGGCCATTTGCAACTATGTGGGTGGAACTAGAGGTTAGTACGTTAGGTGAAGTTAGAGAAAGACAAATATCATATGACTTCACTCATATGAGGAATTTAAGATACAAAAGAGATGAACTTAAGGGAAGGGAAGCAAAAATAATATAAAAACAGGGAGGGGGACAAAACATAAGAGACTCTTAAATATGGAAAACAAGCAGAGGGTGGCCGGAGGGGTTGTGGGAGTGCGGGATGGGCTAAATGGGTAAGGGGCATGAGGGAATTTACTCCTGAAATCATTGTTGCACTATATGCTAACTAACTTGGATGTAAATTAAAAAATTAATAATTACATATGGAATTTAAAAAGTGAAAGTTTGACTCATTTGATTACCTAAAAATTAAAATCTTAAATGTGAAGACAAAACTCATGTAGTTTTTTATAATTACCAGGCTTCTAATTTTTTTAATGTTCATTTATATTTGAGAGAGAGATGGGGGGGAGGGGCAGAGAGAGAAGGGACAGACATTCCAAAGCAGGCTCTGTGCTGACAGCAGCAGCCTCATGCAGGGTTCAAACACACTATCATGACCTGAACCAAAGTCGGACACCTCACCAACTGAGCCACAAGTTTCTATTTTAAGATGCAAAATTAATCACATCTTAAGACCTCCTCTGTTGCTCAAGACTTTCGAATTTCTGAAGGTAAAATAAAAACTATTCCATAATTATATTGCAAAACAAAAAAGGAATCCTCTTTTGCTAAGAAACTGAGGAATTCCAGCAAATGGAAAACAGGAGACGTGGCAAATGATGTAAAGGGGGCATATTAATATTTATTAATCACTGAGGTTTTTCAATAATGAGCTAATGACAATGAAAGATGAAAGTGTACAATTTAGTATATTTTCTTCTGAAAGTGCTTTCATAAAATAGCTTGCGTTGCTGATAATTCTATTCTTCATTCATATCCCAGATGAACTTCAAGGGAAAATCTTTCATCTGCCTTTGGAAAATCTTGTCAAAGCCTTCATTCTGTTCAGCAGTCGTATGATTTTTTTCCAGTCTCCAGTGGTACCTGGGAGGAACAGTAGAGAAATTGCTTCACTGAATATTCAAGAAAGTGGGGGCGTCAAGCTCTAGTGTTGGGAGAAGCACCAGTTTTTGGACTTTTATTTTCCTCCCCTCTAAGACTGGGTTGCTCCTGCACATGACCATGAACCTTAACTCTCCCACTTTATAGCAAGGGGGGAAAACAAACTTATCATAGCAATTATGATGTAATTTAAGTAATTAGCCCTACAACTCAGCTGTCAGCCACCTGGAAAAGAAGAAAACTCCTGCAACTTGTGTACTGTCCTGTTGTAGGCTAGCATGGGCTATTGTAGTTTACAGAAGTCCTTTAAAAATTCCCCAAATCAGATATCATTGGGCAAATATTTACTGATGAGGACATGGCTGCTCAGAGAGATTTTTTTAAATATGGCATGTTTTCATACAGTTTGGAACGGCATACGTGTAATGATTCAATCTTTAGCCTCTTTAGGTTTACAAGTCTTATTTTAAAATTATAGATGCAGAGTTGGGATGACAAATAGATATTGGTAGAAGGAAAAGCAAAGAACCCTGATTGTAAAATCACTCTGAAGTATAATGAAATACTGAAATACTAATGAAATACTGAAATACTAATGAAATACTATGAAATACTAATGAAATACTAATGAAACTGAAAACGCAAACACAAACTGCAGGAATGGTAAAGCCAGTGTAAATTATTTTCCACCTCATAACATCTCTAAGAAAAAAGTGTGTTTATGTGCAGAAGAAACATATGGGAACGTGCTTCACTTTCACAAGGAAATTTGACTACTCCTCTGTGTCTCCTTAGCCATTTCATCTCTCATTTTCAGGTATGTAAAAAAATGCATAAACACAGAAAATTTCCTTTGTTCAAAGAAAAACCACTCTCAATAAATGAGGAAAAACTGGGCAGAACACAAGGATGGCAGTAGCGACTAATTGGCCAGTTACTGCAATATCCTCAGATGATCTGATCTTGTCAGTAGGTAAGAATTGAATCTTTTGTTCATTTCTTTTTTCCCAATGTGTAAGAACAACCTGGGCACTGGAGCATTCTCTGGATCTTATTTAACCCAATGTGATGTTTAGTTTCCCACCAGAATGTCTCGAATCCCAAGTACAGCTTGTCTCACTCAGGAACTCATGAAAGCGAACAGTGGAGAATGGGCTTGCTCCGTTTCCTGAAAGGCAGGCAGAAAACCCTGGTGCAGAAATGCCACAGACCCTGGCAGCAGAGATGGACAGAGAGTTTCAGGATTTACTGCTGAACCTCCAGTATATGAGAAAAATCCACCTTTGTCCCTCTACATGGTCTCTCTTGTCTTTAAAATTAATTTGATTATTTTCAAGTGAAATAAATTATCCATGTTCATGAGCAATATATGTACATCACAATTAATCTATAAGGCAGTTGCCCTTGCAACCATTAATATTTGACAACAATAATTTTTGGCACTCTGGATTTTCAATGTTGGTTTATTTCACCTAGAGAATCCCACTGATTTCTTTCAAAACTATATATTTAGCTACTGTTCAGATACTAAGATGCACATTATATTTAAACACAAATTTTTTATGGCCAGAAATCTAATCAGATTCTGGAAATCAGTATAAATATACAGAACACATATGCCATAGAAACAACCCACTGTTAAATTAAACCTAGTAACAGTCTTCCATTATTGGAGCTATCAAAAATGATTTCAGATTATCCAAGATAAAAAGATCAGAAAATTCTAGTGAAGTTAATTTGAAAAGCTGTTGACAGATCATTGGTTAAGTTTTTAAAAGTTAACTGTAACAATGATTTAATAGAAAGATAGAGACAAGCGACACACACAGACACACGTACACACAAACGCACACCACATTAGTACCAGGATCAATACATGGAAGCCATCATTGGACATCACTTAAAGTTTGGTTACAGACCACCTACAAATCTCAGACTTCTGGACCTTCCTGAAAATCCTCAAAATCTGAATTTCAATGCAGTGAGGACTTGAAATTTTTATTTTCACACACAAACCAGAATATGTCTATCTACTGATGATCGGAAACCACTGTCACAGGGAGTGTGTGTTCTTTTTCAAGTAAATCCTTTGCCTTACCTCATTTGGGGAAGGTAAAATGAGATGGGTCTATGTAAAAAGCAGTATAAATGTGTTATTCATGTAGGCAGAAGCATGTATGTATATTTTGAAATTATCAACCCTATTAATGATCATTGTTTGCAGATTACCTATCAGAAATCTAAGTTTTCCCGCTGATGAATTGAGGTTGGTACATTCATCCTCTCCCTAGTACATGATAGTTCAATAACAAGATGTGTAAAGAGGTTTTATGTTAACAAGAGAACTGAACATACTCAGGAGAATTGGTTCAGAGGAAAGGTTTATAAGCCATAGTACATCCCGGCATCAGGAATCATTGGTACAAAACTTGTGCCATGAATGAGGATTTATAGTAGAACAACTCAATTTGCTTCAGACCCTTGTGTCCTCTTAGCTGCATTTGAGGGTAGAGTACAAACAGTGAAATTCCTACCACAAAGTGTCAACTGACTTTTCTGCTAACACTGAAAGACTAGAAAACCTGAACTCATCGTAACTGTCAGGAGGTCGGCAAAACTGGTCAAATCATTGTGAATTCTTCTCCTAAGAATTCTCCTGAGTAGGCGGAATGGAGCAGGTTAGGAGAGGCCAATGCACAATGGCTAAAATTAGTTAAAAAACACAACTAAAATACATAAGTTTTATTGTTAAAGACCACAGATCTCTGGAAACAGAAAGAACTAGCTCAACTAAAATTCCAGAGTGGGAAGAGCCTTTTTTAGGTATCCTCGTGTCCTTTCCTCAGAGCATTTGCCAAGTATGGGCTCAGGTCACATTTTGAAACTAGAACAGGAGAATAAAGAACTAAAATCCACACCACTGAAGAGAAGAGCTAAAGAGAAGAGGTAAATACTCTCATTTCTAAGGGCTAAGGAGAAACACACCCCCTGGTCTCTCAGCGGAATGGGGATGAATCAGACAGATTTGAATCTTGTTACATTGAAAACTCATTTCACCCAACTCAATCCATAATTGGACACTGAATGCTAAAAGAAGAATATTAAGGATTTTTTATTTCTAGAGTAAGACAGAGCAAGTTTGAATGAGAGTACTAACACTATATATTTTCTCAAGGTAAATTTCATTTCCTCTCTTCACCTCTTGTTTTCTGTTATGCAACACCACCTACCCCATAAGCATTTTTTTAAATAAAGGAAATAATGCATATGTAATTCTAAAGTTGGTATCTTGTTCACAGAAGGTGCCTATATACAAAAATATTTTTTAAACAATATTTCCTTTCTGCTACCACACATAAACCTTTTTTGAGAAGATAAAAGAAGGGAGCAGAAAAGATATGTTTCTCTAAAGGCATACATCACCTAAGCCACAGCTGTGGAATTTACGAACTCTTGGAAGAAAGGAGTTCAGAAAAGCAGGAGACAATGTAGCAGTAGTGGGCTCCTGGGGATGTGAAATCCTTTCCTAACAGAAGGATCAGGGACCTTTATAACTTTTCTTAAAAGTGCAGCATAAGAAAGAAATTATGTATGTTACTTAAGAAAGATGAACAGAGCAATGAGCAAATGGAAATAAAGGCACTGATGCAGCCAGCAACCCCGAGTTGGGCACAGACACACAAAGATACAAGTGGGTCTACAGAACCTGATGGACGGCAGCATCCACACCCATACAGGCCTAGACTGACCGTACTATTTGCAATGAGCCAGCCTGACCACAAGAAACCCAGTGTATGCCTGAGCAGGCAAAAGTCCATGAGAAAAGGAGAGCAGTTAGAACACTTGACCCAAAAATATTCTCCTCCCAATATCTACAGATACCTTCTATGCTGGCATAGGATAATCTTCACAGGAAATGAGCAAGGTTACTGTAAGGACCAGGTGTCCTTACAAAATGACTGGAAAGAAAACACAAATAAGTGTGAGTATAAATACCTCTGAATGGGAACACTCAACTAGTGGTGATGTCAATTTTTATGTGACATTTTAGGAGTAAAGCAACACTTAGCAGAATTCCAACACAATACATCATGATTTATTGGTTTATTAATCTATGTTAGAAATTAGGGCATAGTTATAAAAAAGAAAATTATATCGACAGAAAATATGTCATTTTACATAAGAAAATTTATGTACATACAATATTGTAGAACAAGATAATGTCTGTTTTAATCAGTAGGAAAATGATGTGAATTCAATAAATGATTTTGGGCCATTTGGCTATCTGTTAGGAAAAAAAAATTGACAGGTATCTAACAACAAAAGATAGATATTAAGCTTAAATAAAGAAATGATTTATGAATACATGGAAATACTTGTGATAGCAACACTCCTAGTTGGACACAAATCCTAGAAGCCATAAAATGAAAGGCTGACTCATTTGATTACCTAAGAATTAAAATCTTAGATAGGAAAAAAGACCATAAGTAGTTTTTTATAAATGACAAGGCTTCTATTTTAAGATGTCAAATCAATCACATGTTATGGTCTCCTTTGTGGTTCAAGGCTTTGGAATTTCTGAACTTAAGGTAAAAACTATTCCATAATTATACTGCAACACAAAGAGAGGAAACCTCTTCTGATCAGAAAGTGAGGAATCCTAGCAAACTGAAACAGGTCACAGATGGCAAATGATGTAGTGTAGGCATATTAATATTTATTCATCAATGAGTTTTTTCGATAATAAGCCAATGACAATCAAAGATGAAAGTGTACAATTCAATATATTTCCTTCTGAAAGAAGTTTCGTAAAAATATTTGTGCATTGTTAAGAAATCTATTCTTCATTCATATCCCAGATGAACTTCAAGGGAATATCTTTCATCTTCCTTTGGAAAATCATGTCAAACTTTTCATTCTGCTCAGCAGTCATGTGATTTTTCCAGTCTCCAATCATACCTGGGAGGAACAGCAAAGAAATTGCTTCAAGGCAGATTCTGGGAGGAGGGGGCATGATGCCTTAGTGCTGGGAGAAACACTATTTTTTGGACATTCATTTTCCTCCCTAGTAAGGCCCCTGTTGCTCCTGCACATGGCAATGGCCCTTTTCTCTCCCACTTTATGGCAAGGGGAAAAGAAAACTCATCATCACAATTATGAGGTAATTTAAGGTAATTAGCTCAAGCCCTGAGCTGTCAGCTACCTGACAAAGGAGAAAACTCTTGCAACTTGTTGACTATTTTGTTTCAGGCTAACATGGGCTATTGTAGTTTACAGAAGTCCTTAAAAATTCCAAAAATCAGATATCATTAGACAAATATTTACCGATGAGGACATGGATGCTCAGAGAGATTTTTAAAATATAGCCCAAGCTCATACAGTTTGGAATGGCCCACCTGTAATTATTCCATCTGTACCCAGTGTAGGTTTACAACAATCTTACTTTAAACTTACAGACACAGAGTTGGGACGGCAAGTAGAGGTCGATAGAAGGAGAGGCAAGAAACACTGAATGTAAAATCACGCTAAAGTGTAAACAAATAAATAAACCAGCTTCAGTGCTAATGAAACTGAAAACACAAACACAATTTGTGCAGGAGTGGTAAAGCCAGTACAAATGACATTACACTTCATAACATCTAAGAGAAAAGTATGTGCAGAAGAAACAAGGGAATGTGCATCATTTCCGTAAGGAAATTTGGCTTCTCCTATTTGTTGTCTTGGCCATTTCAGTCTCTCGTTTTTCAGGTGTGTTAAAGATGTGTAACCACAGAAAAACTTCTTTTTTCAAAGAAAAAAAATGCAAGTGTCATGATGATGGCATTGGAGAAGGATTGTAGCATCTACAACATGACAGGATGCGCTGAGGGTAAAGGGAAGGGCATGTCCCCACTTCAGGTTGGCTCCAAGTTACCAGTGTTTCACACTTTTTAATTGAATGGGTGAAGATGTACAAAGTAGTTAAGTGAAGGAAATACTAATGTATTTAAGCCACTATTTATTGCGATTGGCGTAGAGGCAGAAAACATTCTGATTAAGTGTAAAATTTATGTCAATAATTCTGTATTATCGATTTTCCAGGTACTAAGAAGATCATACATTTTAACTTAGAATAATTTATAAAATAATAAAAATTTCTGACATGTTCACATTTATCATTTATATGAAGGAATCATTCATTTAAAAATGCACTCACCAGAGGTATCATATTGAGATAAAGGAGATATTCCTATACATTTTTATGATGGAAGATTATTTTGTTACTGGGAAGGACTATTATGTATACTATACTATTGTGTGTGTGTGTGTGTGTGTGTGTGTGCGTGTGTGTGTATACTATTATATGTATACATAATAGTCCTCCCCAGTAACAAAAGAATAGTGAATATGTGTTGTTAATTCAGTCCTGGACGAGGTTCAGACTAAATCACAGAGATGGAAGAACAGCCAGTGATGGCCAACTGTGCCACCATTAATTCATCATCATGTGCCTAGCCCATTGTACTGGGGGAAAATAGTCTAACACTAAATGAACATCCCTTTTGTGGTAGACATGGTGATAGGCATTGGTAGATTTCCAGGGGCCAAGGAGAAGGCCTTGCAACTTTAGGCTATTCATCCAGACACATTCTGGGACCAAATAATATAGTCTCTTGAAGAGCACCAAGAAGAAATCATGGAAAATCAACTGTGTAGGGAAGGGAACAGGGCCATAGCAGCTCCACATCGGGACAGCTTAGAAGCTACACTTCGTTATGTTTGTATCACAGTGCAAGATAGCCAAGCATTTATTGTTCAACATCACCTTTGCGAAGGAAATGACCTTTTTTTTGTATCCCAAAATGGGCCTTGAGTTTATTGTCATAATTGGCTCGTGGGTCATTCTTCATGTTTTCAAACGTGGCCTGTCTCACAACGGCATCCACGTCCTCTTCACTCAATTCTTTCCCCAAAAATTTGCATATTTTTAACACAGAGCCTCTGAGATCCTGAAATAAATCATAATATGATAAATGATGCACATTATAAGAAAGAAGACACACACAAAAGTCACAGCTAAATATCATTATGGGAGTGAAAAATGTAGGTGCTTAGGATACTTAGAAAAGTGGAGCAGGACCATGAGAAGGTTCTTGCTTATTCCTTCTTGATAAATTAATTCCTCCCTTGTCCACTGTTTTAGAGTGCATATTAGGAACACTCATATTTCATTTTATTTGTGTTAAGTGGGCAAGTATTTGGTGAATAGCTACTATATGTCAGATGCTGCCCTAAGTGATGGTGCAAGTGAACAGAGGCACAACAGGGAATCAGTTCTGGGAATTCAGTACAAGGACTTACTGGCAAAGAGTAATTATGTAACAGAATTCAGAGAAAGTTCCTCAAAGATGAGAAATTTGTTCTGGGAATTAAACCAAAACCAGGACTTTTTTGATAGACAAACTGAAGATACAGTGTTTAAATCAAAAAAAGAATATCTGCAAAATTGTGGTTGCATGGAAGGTGTGGGATCTCAGGTCACAGGAGTATGAGAATTTGAGTTTCTCTGGGGCTATATGGGAACAGGTCTGGGATGACAAAGATGGGAGGTGAGCCTGTAAGCAATAGAAGGACAATCAACAAAACTAAAAGGCAACCAACAGAATGGGAAAAGGTATTTGCAAATGACATATCAGACAAAGGGCTAGTATCCAAAATCTATAAAGAATTCACCAAACTCCACACCCAAAAAACAAATAATCCAGTGAAGAAATGGGCAGAAGACATGAATAGACACTTCTCTAAAGAAGACATCCAGATGGCCAACAGGCACATGAAAAGATGCTCAATACCACTCCTCATCAGGGAAATACAAATCAAAACCACACTCAGATATCACCTCACGCCAGTCAGAGTGGCTAAAATGAACAAATCAGGAGACTATAGATGCTAGAGAGGATGTAGAGAAACAGAAACCCTCTTTCACTGTTGGTGGGAATGAAAACTGGTGCAGCCGCTCTGGAAAACAGTGTGGAGGCTCCACGAAAGACTAAAAATAGATCTACCCTATGACCCAACAATAGCACTGCTAGGAATTTACCCAAGGGATACAGGAGTGCTGATACATAGGGCCACACGTACCCCAATGTTTATAGCAGCAGTTTCAACAATAGCCAAATTATGGAAAGAGCCTAAATGTCCATCAACTGACTAATGGATAAAGAAGATGTGGTTTATATATACAATGGAATACTTGGCAATGAGAAAGAATGAAATCTGGCCTTTTGTAGCCACGTGGATGGAACTGGCGAGTGTTACGCTAAGTGAAATAAATCATACAGAGAAAGCCAGATACCATAGGTTTTCACTCTTATGTGGATCCTGAGAAACTTAACAGAAGACCATGGGGGAGGGGAGGGGGGGAAAATTACAGAGAGGGAAGGAGGCAAACCATAAGAGACTCTTAAAAACTGAGAATAAACTGATGGGGGATGGGAGGGAGGGGAAAGTGGGTGATGGGCATTGAGGAGGGCACCTGTTGGGATGAGCACTGGGTGTTGTATGGAAACCAATTTGCCCATAAATTTCATATAAAAAGAAAAAAAGAAGGGCCATATTGTGAAGAAGATTACAAGGCCAGCCAGACACTTGAATCTCTATTTCGTAGGTGATATGCACTCAGCCAGAGAGTCTAGATTTGGTATATGCCCTATGGCAGGGGTAACAGAAGCTAGTGACAAACACTCAGCAGGTGGCAGCCTTTAGGGTCGCCAGCCTTTCAGCTCTTTCTCTTCTTTCCTGCTAAGAGATCCTGGTGGTGTCCTGGCAGCAGTGCCCAGCCACATTCCATAATGATCATTATTAATCCAAATTCCTCGTGGCAATCCCACTGTCTGCTACAAGAGATTAGTTTAGGGTGGTCACATGGCCCAATCTGGGTATTGGGTCTGAAAGAGGAAGTCAAACAGAAGTTTCTGAGAGTGAGTTTCCTCACGGAGCAAAAGTGGGAACAAAGCAAGGCAAGAATGCCACTTTTCTCCCCGTTAACACTCTGTCTGCCATGTAAGCTATCATGTGAGGACATGACTTTGGAGCTACAACTGTCCTGCTACCATGAGGGAAACATCGTCATCACACCAAATATGGTACAAAAGAAACACAGAAAACCCTGGGATATTCTTGACATGCATGAGCCAAACACCCAGCATCAGGGTAGCCTGGCTCTGGGTTTTAGTCAGTAAGCAATAAAAGTTTTCTTTTCAGGCACATATAGTTGACTGTACTGGGAGCTGAATTCTTTCTAATCATACACAGGTATTTTCATTTAATTTTTCCTGCATGGTTTAATCATACACAATACAGACAAGATTAAAGTTCCCAAGAAATGTACCTGCAAGTGAGGAACACACATCTACAACGTTAGTGTAATTAAAAATTGAAGGAAATAGATATAACAATTCACAAAAGAGAAACCAATAATCTGACTCAAAATAATCAAATCATTCACACCAACATACATAAACAGACATCTATTGACACACAGATAAATTTTGAAAAGAAACCTCCAGTGGTAGTTCTAAATGGAAACCTGGTAAAGAAAGCATATAAGTGATATAGGAAAAATGTCTCCTGGTACACAATCTGGGTTCTCAAATTTGATATCATCCTTTGGGTGTTCTGGGCATAAACAATCAATTCATTCAGCCAGGCTGGCTTACAGCTTCAGTGAAGTCAGTAATGTCACATTTCTCACCTTCTTCATCTCCTCATACATCAAGAACTGAATGTTGAACAGGTTTTTGTGCTCATACCAACCTTTGATGTGGTCAAACCAAAGACTTCCTACCACTGTGGGGAGAACAGATACATCATTAAGTAAATATGTTGAACACATTGAAAAGAATCTACAGTCCTAGGAGATGCAGGAACCTTTAGTAACAAAGGAGGAAAAGGAAGTGTGCTGCTAGATTCCAGATTTCCCCTAGCATCTGGTTGTGGGAGAACCATCCAACTTCCACCAGGAAACAAACATACAGTCAAGGAGAAATTAGTCTCTTAAAAATGCATTTCATATAAATAGAAAATAATCTTGCCATGGGGTAAGAAAAACTGAAAAGGGAAAGGAGGAATGAATCCTCTCCTTACTTCTCGACTATCCCCAAAGGCACATGGAGGTATTTCCACTCTGCAAGGAGCACGAGAGGTCTCTGAAGAGTCACTTCAGCTCTGCCACAATGCATTGGAGACAATCGTAAGTCTGTTCCAGATCATCACGTTTACTTCTGCAAGCTTTGTTCCTGGTCAAATAGCTGCACTGGCTCCTCAGATAAGAATGTGGTGAGCACCTGTTTTGCTCAATGGATAGAACATGCAACTCTTGACCTCAGAGTTGTGAGCCCCATTCTGGGTGTATAAATTACTTAAACAATGAATAAAAATTTACTAAAATATTTTTTAAAGGACTCTTGGGAGGAGCCCCTTGAAATATGAAGTGCAAAGCTCCAAACGTACGCTCTCACTGAGCTACTTCTCACTAAGCTAGGACAGAAATCTGTGTGCCAGTGAAATAATCTCTCCGTGGTTAGATGTAATTATTCTCTGTTGGTATGACTGTAATCTTGACAATCTGTTGAGAAGGAGGGTGAGTTAGCAATATTTGTACAATGGCTGGACATGGTCACCTAAGACAACACTACCAACTGGCTTGATACGTTGATTACTGATCCCCATTCTACTCTATTTAAGCAAACTCTTTCTCTCTGCTAGGGCTTAAAAACTCACCACAGGACACCAAACTTAGTATTTTATGAAATTTTAGTTACCTTCTCCTTCTAGAAATAGTTTCATGAATTCCACAAAGTTATCTGTAGCGGATGCTGTCAGTTTCTTTGAAAAGTGAAAATATGAGCACATAACATCCTTAGGGTTTCTGTATATGTAAATAACCTGGAAAGAAAGGAAGTATTCATTATATCTGATGCTTTCATAATGTCATATTTGTACCCTAATGCCCTCCAACTGAATGAAGCCTGTTAGCTTAACTTTACAGTTTCTAACCATGTCTTGTATATATTCAGCCCTCTTTGTATTTTGCATTTCTCCTCTGCAATGGCTCTCCCTTAATGATTGGGAGACTTAATTATTGGTGACTATCAATTACCTCACATGGTACCTCTTCTTACTCCCCTAGACAGAACCCAACAATATTCTCCTGTCCCTACCTCAACAAGCTAACATATGTGAAAATATCTCATAGCTATACAATTATGGCAATAGGAAAAACTTACTAAGATATTTTCAAATCATCTGTGAAAGTTTAGATTGTATTTCTCTCATCCTTCAGTGTATGGTTCACATAATTCTTATATATCTTCCCGGTATAAAGCACAAGTACTTGACCCGTAGTAGTTACTTCTTCAATATTTTTTGCATTGAAGGACTATGAGATTTAACTTTAAAAATGTATATTGTAACCAATCAGAAGCCATAATTTCATAAAGCAGTGAAGCAACCCAAAGACATTAAAAATACAAAGTATTGGGGTGCCTGGGTGGCTCGGTGGGTTAAGCGTCCAACTTCAGCTTAGGTATGATCTCATGGTCCATGGGTTTGAGCCCTGCATCAGGCTCTGTGCTGACAGCTTAAAGCCTGGAGTCTGCTTTGGATTCTGTGACTCCCTCTCTCTCTGCCCCTCCCCTGACTATGCTCTCTCTATACATAATAAATAGAACAAAATATATAAGGAAACTGGGAAAAGGAGTGGTTTGAAGATGAAATCAAAACTCCTTTTGGTATTGGAGCCCATATTTGGATAATACCTATATAGAGATATATTTGACATCTCTATAGATATCGAGTTATTAAATACTTTACATCAATCTAGAATTAAAGGGAGAAATCAACTATACATACATTGTATTTAACTTACGTGATTAGATAATCTAACTGAGGGATTAACTATAGAGGGAGAATAGGAGAAGGCCAGGCCGAAAATCTGGGAATCATCAGCTCTCAGAGGTTAGACAGAGAAGGAGAAGCCAGTAAAGAGGGAGGAGCAGTGTCTCAAAATGTAATTGTATAAGTTAGAAAAGATCTCACATAACATTTCCTAAATAGTAAAAGTATCAACTTTTCTCACAAAAAGCCAAAGCCCAAGGTGAGAGTACAACAGGTTAGGTTAACTCATCACCTCGGTGTAGTCATACTACTTTTCCACTATGACATGCTAACCCTTCTTTATGTCCCACACAGCTGCCACTTTTCATCCCCATGGTCAATTAAAATAATGAAGAAACCTTCTTTCAGAGGACACGAAAGAAACTTCTTCTTTACTTGTGTTGTTGTTCATAAGCTTGTCACTTACCTGTGCCTTAAAAATTAATGGCAAGATGCCTGGTACCAAGCCCTGGTTTTGCACCAACCAAATTTTACCACTGTAACCATCAGACCAGAAGCATATACAGGATACAAGTCCAAACAAAATGAGAGCTCTGCTGAAATGAAATATGAAGAGAGGGAAAGGTTTTTGGGTAGAATCTCCTCTAAGTGTCCACCGAGACAATATGATACCACGAATGTGGTGTCTGGAACAGCAGGAAAAGAAAATGTTTAAAGACATAGAAAGTGATCAACTATGTCAGATGCCAGTGATAGGCCAAGTAAAGTGATCAAGAAATGATCCCCCCTTTTCAAAAACTATAATAATAAGGGACGTTGACATTCAGGATTCAGTGAAAGCGTGGAGAATGAGGCTAAGCGCTTTTAAGAAGTTTATCTCAAACAGAAAATGAAAGGCAGAAAATGAAAATTGAAATGGAGCAAGACAAGTTTTATTTTACTGTTAAAAAATGCCGCATGAAAACTTCATTATGGGCCAAACAGAATGATCCAATCAGCATAAGGAAATTGGTAATGAATGAAAAAAAGCAAGTTATATTGCTTAAGGAAAGTCTTTGAGAGTAGAACAAGTTTCTCAACAGTAGCACCATGGACATTTCCCCCAGATAACAGTCTGTGGTTGGGACTACCGTAAGCATCATGGGACATTTAACAGCATCCCAGGCCTCAACCCACTATAACTAGCAGCACCACCACCATAACCAAAAATGCTTCAAATATGCTAAATATCCTGTGGGGAATACGCAGAGCTGAGAACTGATGATTCCCAGATGTTGGCCTGGCCTGACTCCCATTTGCGAAACAGTGGTACAGACAAAAGGGATCCAAAAAGGGATCCAGACCATGAATGGAGGGGCAGATATGTAATAAGAACAAAACTGTGTACACATCCCACCTTTTCCTCTTAAGGAGGGACAGCAGTGAGGGGAGGTTTTGCATGTGGAGGGCATCTACTATTAATGGTTTACTTGGAGTCTTTTACTGGGATAGGTAGAGCAGAATGCTGCTGAGGTTTGAGAAGACAAAGAAAGTATGAAAAGTCAGTATGGAAAGGGGGGGAAGCAAAACATTTTTAAAAAGTAAAGTGTGAGAATTGTGGCCATAAATGTAAAGAAAGACACAATTTTTAACTGTTTTGATTTTTTCTGACCACACTACCAGAGTCATGAATATAGGTACTAATATAACACAATTGTGTTTCCGCAGAATTAAGGGTTGGCAACAAATCATAACAGTTGAATTAGCAAAAGAATTTAGACAAAAAGGATTTGAATTTAAAATGTAGAGTCATTGGTGGGCAAGAAGCAATTGAGGACACGCATATATATGAGAGTGAGTGTGGGGAATAGGAGTGGGGAGGGGGCTGGAGAAATGAATGTGCTGACACATCATTGAACGGAACACCTGAAAAGAGCAGGAGGAAAAGGAAAAGGAGACAGCACTCAGATAATAAGGTGCTTGAAGCAAAGATCCGCATTAGGGCAATTACTGGTGATCCCTTTTGTCATTCATTCAACTCTAATGCCTTCTGGACAGGGTTCTATGCACTGCAAACTCCATCTGTCTCAAGGGTTTTACACTGTGGCCAGAAACATAGACAATAAATAAACAGGTAAGTATGTATTACATCAGAAAGCAAAAACAGTCATAGACAAAGGCAGGCGCATAACACGTGGGTTGCAGAAGAGGGTTACTGAGGTTGGTGGAGGAAAAGTGGCTGGACTTTAAATCAACCGGAGAGGCCTGGCAGGGCTAGGGTCTGGGAGGCCAGTGCAGAGCCTGATGGGTCAACCTGAAGGAGGCAATCCCACACTTGTGTGGCCCTGACAGGAAGTGCCTCCTTCATGTTGATCCTTTGAGCGCAGTTGGCCTCACTCCTATCTGGCCAGCCAGAGACAATGTACATCAACCTTGAAATAATCCCGTGAGTCAGAGGAGTGGAGGTAGAGAGGGAGAAAATGAGTCAAGAGTTGAAATTATCAGTGGGTGGAGGTGACTGATACTGGGAGAGACAGAAAAATCACTCAGTAGATACAAATGATTCTCTCTGAGCTTCCCTCAGATTTCCAATGAACTCGGTACATTCACAGAGAAAGCGGGCAAAACAGGTTGGAAGCGTCAGAAGGAAGCGAGGAGAGCATACAGAAAAAAGAAAAAGGAATTGTTGGCAGTTTATATGCACATGGTAATATAGCTAACAAATGAGAGGGTATATAACATATAATGTATATGATATTATAATATACTCTATGAAGTAAATTAAATACACTCCTATATAGTCTCATTTTCCAATGGTTGTGTTCCATATGTGACCAGAAAACAAAGGGTGAAAGATAAAATCAGATACTGGAAGATAAGAACACAAAAGTCTGTTGAAAATTAATGCATGACAAATACCACATTTGCTAACCCCTGGACGAGTGCAGCATCAATGTAATGAATAGAAATGAAATAATGAAAAAGCAGTTGTCTTTCAGCAGCCATAGTCTATTTTCCTACTTTGGCTTTTTTGTTCTTTAGCCCCCTGGGAACCAAGTAGTATGGGATGTGGGTAGTGAAGAGACGAGGAGATGGTCTTTCAGCAAAATCCACTTCTCGAGGGGCGTACTCAATGAAGGGGATGCGTTCAACTGTTTCCAGATTCCCAATGCCTTTGCGATGTTCTTCAAAATAAATCAAGCATAATATCTGCTGAGACCAGACAGTACCTGTAAAGGAATAATTTTGTTTTAATGATGCGAAAATTTATCCAAAAAGTATATAGATGTGTCATCAGTTTTTTAATCAGAGGTTGTTCTTATAATACGTACAAAGGTAATTTTGTCTCAATGGAATTTTTAATATATAAAGGGTGCAGTGTGGGTAAAGACAAACATACGTTGCCTTTGCTTTTCGTTATAAGGAGATTCTACGTGTGAAACTCCATGGGCATTTGTCCCACAAATTTTTCTTGAGTCTTCTGTACTTTCTTCTGCTTCATATATGGGAATTTTAAACTATCTTCTATGCCTGCCTCAAGATTTCCTTCCCCAACCCCACTCCTAGGACGTTAGCTAATATAGAGAAAAAAAATTGGCATTTTACTGATAGAGTCACTTTCCATCTTTCCCCCGTTCCCTATGTTTCTTACTGTGCCCATGATGTCACTTCGGGAAATAGTGTTCATTATAAATCCCTAAAGGAGGCCCTGTGATCCACATGGAGACAGGAAGGAAAAGATCAGACCTTTTGCTGTAAGTGGGATGTGACAAATTCTAAGGATGACTATTTCTCCCAATTCCAATTAGAGTGGACATATGTCACAGAATACACGGGTGTACTGCCTACTCTAGATTCCTTCCACTTCATTTTGCATGCTTCATATATGGGAATATTAAGACTTAAAACACACCTTCTGTAAGGTCATGCTTCTCATATATACAGGCAATGCTTCAAAAACCTACCCCAACAAGAAGTCACATGTCCCAGAAAGGTTCAAATCAACATCTTAAATGAGAAAGTACATTGGCCCCTCATCACTTCCCATCCTATAATTCCTTCCTGAGACCACCCTATCACCCTGCCTGTGAAGCAGCAGCACCTGGTAAGCAAGATCATTGTTAAGAATACATGCCTTGCTGTCAGGTGGTATGCACCTTGTCTGGAGCATGATGGGTATAAATCCTCCAGTGTTGCCCAGGGAAGACCAAGATCATGTGTGCTTACATGTTACCACAGCTGATGTTCAAACACAAAGAAAATTCATTGTTATGAAGCTCTAAAAGGGTTTCTTACATTCTCCAACCTTTCCCAGATAAGAAGTACTGCTTCTGCATCAGGTATCACAGCTTCAGGGGTGCCGAGGAATTACCAAACATGACCTTAATGGGTTACAAATCTGCAGAAATTTAAGACTATGAGGACTGGAAGAACGTGTTCCCCAGGCAAAATAGGCTGCATTTTTCCTGTCTTTGTCCTCTCTCCTGCTTCTGCTTCCATACCCACTCCCCTATCACAACCTATCTTTCTCGTTTTCTCTTTTCTTTCTTCCTTTCTTTCTTTCTTTCCTCCTTCCTTCCTTCCCTCCCTTCCTCCTTCCTTCCCTCCTTCCTTCCCTCCTTTCTTTCTTCTTTCTTTCTTTCTTTCTTTCTTCCATTCTTTCTTCTTTCTTTCTTTCTTTCTTCCATTCTTTCTTCTTTCTTTCTTTCTTTCTTTCTTTCTTTCTTTCTTTCTTTCTTTCTCCTTCTTGCCTTTTTGGATGTCAGAGGTTAATGTAAGTTGATATTTATCATTTTCTGCAGTCATGCTATACTAACATCACTGATTCACTGCAGGCACTCCAAGATCTATTAATTCCTTATATTCACATTTCCTGCTTCCATTCCTACCCCTACTTCCACCACAGACAAGAAGACTTTAGGGTTTAAAGTATATTCTTTCTTGGAAGGTGTTCTTTTGAAATATGTATTGTTGTATGTGCTTGATTTTTAATCCATGCACGTCATTTCTTACTGTTTGTCACTGTGAGCTGTGGTTTAACATTCCTTTACATGCTACTGCTGATCCATTGCACCTAACAGATGCTGTCTGTGTTTCAGGGTGTGCATTCATGCACTGACCTGTCTAATTTCCCCCAATGGACAGCACACCCCAAACAACACTGCCACATACACCCTCACTCATGTTGCCTATGAACCCATATGAGATATTCTTGGAGACATATACTCAGGAGCAAAATTGCCTGGTATGTCTGTATTTCGGTTGATCAGATAGTGCCAGACTGCTCCCCAGAGAATGGCTGCTTCAGTCTACTCTCCCAGCAGTATCATGCTAAAGCATGCAGATGTGTGTGTACTCCTTGTCAGCATTCAGGGTTTCTGACCTTTCTAATTGCTGTCAGTGTACTAGATATAAAGCAAGTGACTATTGTGTACCAGCTTTGTGGTTTTTTGTTGGCATTGGTGGAGAGTGGTTTCCTTCGGTAAATTTTCAGCTCATCTCTTTGGCTCTTTTTATAAGTAGATCACTGTTCTCTTCCAGTTGATCTGTATATATACCTAATATATTCTAGGTATTAATTATTTTTAATTATAGTCATTGCCAGTAGTTCCTCTCTTTCAGACCCTATTAACTTTGCCTAGGGAACTCACTGTTAAGCAAAGCCCAAACATCTTAATTTTGATGTAACTGAATTTATCAAACTTTTACCTGTATATTTTTCTTTGGACATTTGTGTAGAAGCTCTTGACCACTCCTTAGTTACAATGATTTTTCTACAATATTTTTAATAGAAATAGTTGTATAATTTTACCTTTAATATTAGTGTCTTGAATACACTTAGAGTTTACTCTTTTATGTGCTGTTCGATTCCAGGTGAACTTCCTGCATATAGTGACACAGATTTCCTGGGACCAAATATACTATCTTTTCCCCATTAATAAATGCACCTTACTTAAATTTATATTGAGTTCTGTTATACACATGGAATTGTTTTTTAGGTCTTTCCTGTTCTTCTGGGTTATTTGTTCTTGTCTAAATGCTATGATGTGCTTCCTAAGGATGGCTTTGTAAAGAATGAACAAATTAAGTGTGTAGATATATGGTATAGTATAAGGTGATATGTGTTATATTATGGAGGGAAAATAAAGCAGCAAAGAAGAGTGTGAGAATTTTGAGTGAGGCTGCATTTTTAAATATGACCATCCAGAATGCCTTAATGATAATATAAGTTTAAAATAAGGACCCAAAGGAAGGGAGTAAACCATGCACATATCAGGTAGAAGAGCATCAAGGGAAAAAGATTCTGTGAGTGCAAAGAGCCAGAGATAGGAACATGTCTGTTAAATTGAGGTAGAGCAAGAGAATCAGTGTTTTCTGGGGGAAAAAAAATATTAAAAACATTTTTTTCTAACAAATATTTTAAGAATTAGTAACAATTCTTCACAGACTCTTCCAAAAATAAAAAAAGTAGGGACACTTCCCAATTCATTTTACAAGGCTAACATTACCCAGCTAAGTACCAGAAAAGGCACTAGAAGAAAAGAATGTCACAGGCCATCAGTCTTGATGAATATAGATGCAAAAAATCCCCAATAAAATATTAGCAAACTGAATTCAACAACACATTAAAAGGATCATACACCATGATCAAATACAATTCATTCCAGGGATGCAAGGATGGTTCAACATCCACAAATAGAATAGTTTGATAATGCATTAAAAAATGAAGCATAAAAACCATATTATCATCTCCATAAATACAGAAAAAATTCAACAGAATTGAATATTGTTCATCATAAAAATTCTCAACAAAATGTAGAAGGAACATAACTCAATATATTAAATGCCATTTATGACAAGATCATAACTGACATCTTTCTCAATAGTAAGAATTTCAGTTTTCCATCTAAGATCATAACCAGGGCATCTAAAGTAATGACCAAGATCAGACGCTTCTCACTAGTTTTCCTGGAAATCCTAGCCAGAGCACTTAGACAAGAAAGAGAAACAAAAGGCATCTAAGTTGCAGAGGAAGAAGTAAAAGTGTCTTTATTCGTAGATGATATTATATATCAAAAACCCTAAACATTTCACCAAAAATTCTGTTAGAACTAACCATTTGAATTCAGTGAACTTGCAAGATAGGAATCAGCATACAAATATAACTTGCATTTCTATAAGCTAACAATAAACTATCAGAAAGAGAAATTAAGAAAACAATCCCAGGGGCGCCTGGGTGGCGCAGTCGGTTAAGCGTCCGACTTCAGCCAGGTCACGATCTCGCGGTCCGTGAGTTCGAGCCCCGCGTCAGGCTCTGGGCTGATGGCTCGGAGCCTGGAGCCTGTTTCTGATTCTGTGTCTCCCTCTCTCTCTGCCCCTCCCCCGTTCATGCTCTGTCTCTCTCTGTCCCAAAAATAAATAAAAAATGTTGAAAAAAAAAAAAAAAAAAAAAAAAAAAAAAAAAAAAAAAAAGAAAACAATCCCATTTATGATAGCATCAAAAAGGAGAAAATATATAGGAATAAATTTACCTATGGAGGTAGAAGACTTACACATTGGATATTGTAAAGTACTGATAGAAGGAACTGAAAAAAAAATACAAATATATAGAAAGACATTCCTGTTCATGGGTTGGAAGAACTACTATTGTTAAAATCCCATACTACACAAAGCAGTCAGCAGATTCAATGCAACCTTTATCAAAATTATCATGACATTTTTCACAGAAATAAAACAAATAACCATAAAATTTTTTTGCACCATATAAGACCCTGTGTAGCCAAAGCAATCTTTAGAAAATACAACTGAGCTAAAGGCATCACATTTATTAGTTTCAAATAATATTAAAAATTTATAGTAATCAAAACATTATGGTATTGGCATAAAAACAGATGCATAGATCAGCAGAGCAAGAGAGTGAGCCCCAAATTAAACATGTATAATCAACTAATTTCTGACAAAGGAGCAAAAAATATAGGGTGGACTCTTCAATAAATGGTATTGGGAAAACTGGACTGGCATAGGCAAAAGAAGAATATGAACCACTCCCTTAAACCATACACAAAGTTAACTCAAAATGGATTAAACCCTGAATGTAAGACCTGAAACAACAAAACTCCTACAAGAAAACAAGGGCAGTAGTGCCCCAAAATTCATGCTGGCAATGATATTTTGGGACATGACACCAAAAGCAAATGCAGCAAAAACAAAATAAGTGGGAGTATATCAGACTGAAAAGTTTCTGTACAGCAAAGAGCCCAAACAAAATGAAAAGGCATATTGAATGGAATAAAATATTTGGAAATCATATTTCTCATAATAGGTAATATCAAACCATATAGAGAACTCATACAACACAGCAGCAAAAAACATTCCCCCCAATCCCATTAAAACACAGGTAGAGAATACCCCACATCATGGTACTAGGCACCTTCAACCCATGCTCTTTGAAGGTGAGAATGAAAGGGTCCAGGCAAGGTGTAGAGAAACTTAATCCAGTGATTTCCCTCTTCATTCTCAGCAGTATATCTTCTATCTATACCTGGCTATGGAAGGGACCCCCCCTACTGTGGGATCAATGGGATATACCTGTGGCTCGGCCTCCCTAATGTCATTCACATTGAATGGGGATGAGGCCGGACAGTGGTTCATAGAGCTGAGTATGAGCCCTAGCTGTGGGCTAGAAATGTCCTTAATAAACATCCTTATTTTTCAAAAAATAAAAATAAAAAAATAAAACACAGGTAGAGAATGTAAATAGATGTATGTGTAGGCCAACACACACAAAATGTATGTATATTCTACACATATATATGAGTGGTATCAAAAATAAGACCCAAAGTATTTGGGGAATGATCATAATTAGTATAAGTTCAATTTCCTCTTTCTCAGGTACTTGGTCATTAAATACAGCTTCAAGTATGTCCCAAGAAGCTGCCTAAATGGCAAATATTCCTGTGTCCTTTCCCAGCCCACTTCAGCAACTCAGTGTTTGATAGGGTTTCGTCAATCTCTCTCCTTCTTCATTATGCCCATTTTCCTTGCCCACATGAGAAATTACTTATATCCAGTAGATTGACTATATATGCAAATAGAATATGCTCCTAAAAAAACAGTGCTCCCATATTACAGAAATATCATTTTATTAATTATATTAGCTGTTGGAATACAGGACTCACCAGATTTGGGGTATGTGATTATGAAGACATCATCATCTCTGATTTCAAAATCATCTAAATTTTCTAAAAATTCAAGATTAAGTTGAGTATTTGCAAAATAACATCCTTTAAATTTGGTTAAAAATTTGTTTGTATCTTCCATATTTCTGTTGCCTGCAAAATACAGATAAATTATTTGAGAGAAATTTAGTAGAATGTTATAGTCTTCCTTTCTGTATCTTTCCTTTTTAACAAACACAAACACTGAAAACCTGTTGGCTCTGAAAGCCTGGATTCTGGATGTGTGGGATTTGGGGAATGCCCAAGAGACTTCTATTTATGGGCTAGCTCTTGGTTTTATTTGTGCGTGCTCCATTCATGTAGGTATGGGGAAAGTAGCTTACGAGTAATTATTGTAATATTTCTAAAAACTGATGCTCTTAATCAGAAATCTTATGTGTATTTGAACAGAAAATGTATATACAAATAGGATTTAAGTGGGCTTCAAAAACACTTGGCTATCAGACCAACCACATAGTCCTTTATCAGCTGGCCTTTTTTCCCCCCGTAAATGAACTACATTCACTTGCTTAGGTTTTAGTAGATTCATAAAAGATTTCTTTTATATAATTTCTCGGTAGGCATTATCTGTTTATAGTAATCTTGGTACCTTTGAATTTAACTTTCTTTTTTTTCTTTTTTTTAACTTGTGACATCTTTAAAGTCATTGGGGTAGTACCAGCATGAATGGTCACAGACATGAGTCTATTCCGGGAAGCCTGAGACATTGCGTGTGAGCAATTAAATTGTCCATAATGATAATATGGACAATGGCACAAAGGAAAAGCATGAAAGAAAACATTTAAATAATGGATCGCATGTAGAAAGTACAAACCAAGACTTGTGAGTCGTCATTTAGGTACATATTTTGCCTTTCATTATTATCTGTCCCTAACTATATGGAAAAACGCATTTTGATATGAGAACTCTGGGTTTCAGTTTTCTTGGAAGTGTTGCATCCACACGACTCCTGAAACAGAATGCTACGGGCACCAGTGACAGTCACAACAAAGTTTATTACAATGAGAGGAAAGGCCGACTGATCGGGACCAACACTCTTGATAAGAGTGCGGCCCCGAACAGCCGGGGTACAGAGTTTTTATAACCGATCACATCGTTTTGTCATCACCTGGGAACAGAACAAAGAAACAGGTTCCAGAGGAGTTAGAAACAGTTGTCTAATGAGGTGTTTACTTTAGACTTTCTGCCTCTAAGTTGCAACCAGTGGATCTCCTTGACCCTGCCTCTGATGCTCTTTTCTTTGAACTTTTGTTTCCTTAATTGGTGAAGCTTAATTTACAAGGGTATGAGGCATAGTTTACCAGAGCAAAGCAAGGCTGTTATCTCTTAACTTTCAGTGTCAACACAAAGCTGTTATTTTTCAAGCTAAGCATTAGCTCTACACTACAATTTAACCCTTACAGAGGTACTTCCAGATGACTCTGAAGTGTCCTAGTCCTAGTTCTCAAAATAGTTGATCATAGCAGTAGCTGACAAACTAAGAGCTTAGAATGGCATAATTTGAAAACAATTCCAGAAAGCCAGAGCCAAGGGTCATTATAGAAAAATGGAAATAAGCATGTTTTTTATTTTGTTAATGTTTATTTATTTTGGAGAGAGAGAGAAAGAGAGAGCGCGAGCACAGAAGGGGCAGAGAAAGACGGAGACACAGTATCCAAAGCAGGCTCCAGGCTATGATATGTCCGCACAGAGCCAATGCGGGGCTCAACTTGGGAACTGTGAGGTCATGACCTGAGCTGAAGTCTGATGCTTAACCAACTGAATCACCCAGATGCCCCCAAATAAACAACTTTTAAATATATTTTCACAGTCACACTGTTACTGGAAAACCTAGGATTGGTAGCCTCTCTTTACAAAAGAGATTTACGAAAAAAACCAAATTACTTGGAATCATCAACATGAATTCATAGGCAAGAAAGAAAGTGGGGGACCAGACAGCAAAGGATGGAGAAAGACAGGAAAGATGAGTTTTCGGTCACTGGAGATATTTAAAGAGTCTCTTTGCCATCTGCAGTGTCCAAGATGAAAAACATAATTTACATCTCGATCCCCACATTGGGCTGTAATAGTAACTTGCATTATAAAGAAGCAGTGGCTCCTTAGTGCAGCCAGTTCCACGTCTTGGGATTAAAAAAATAACAATAAGCCTGTAACATTTTGATCTTTTCATAAAGCAAACAAGATTTTGTTGCTATCAGAGGTGGTACTCAGGGCTCAAAAGGACCAACATGAGGACTGCCAGGGCAAAGGTCAGAACAAGTAAACAAGTTTTGTACAAACGTGACTTCATGATGATGCTATTAAAATGTGGCCACACAAACCGGCAACAAATTTTTAAAGCCTTAACAGGATTCATAAGATTAAATCATGAAAATCTAATAAGCAACCAGGTAAGAATTATCCATTGTTAGTAAAAGTAGGAAGGTCGTGTTTAGAGAACATTTAAAAATATATATGCCTGACCATAAGAGACTCTTTTTTTTTAATTTTTTTTAACGTTTATTTATTTTTGAGACAGAGACAGAGCATGAATGGGGGAGGGTCAGAGAGAGGGAGACACAATCTGAAACAGGCTCCAGGCTCTGAGCTGTCAGCACAGAGCCCGACGCGAGGCTCAAACTCACGGACCATGAAATCATGACCCGAGCCAAAGTCGGCTGCTTAACCGACTGAGCCATCCAGGTGCCCCAAGAGACTCTTAAATACAGAGAACAAACTGAGGGTTGATGGGGGTGAGGCAGAGGGGAAACTGGGTGATGGACATTGAGGAAGGCACTTGTTGGGATGAGCACTGGGTGTTGTCTGGAAGCCAATTTGACAATAAATTATGTTTTAAAAAACATTAAACCAGCATAGAATCACAAAGATAAAAAAAAAAAAAAAATACAGGGGCGCCTGGGTGGCTCAGTAGGTTGGGCGTCCGACTTCAGCTCAGGTCATGATCTCACAGTCCGTAAGTTTGAGCCCCGCATCGGGCTCTGTGCTGACGGCTCAGAGCCTGGAGCCTGTTTCAGATTCTGTGTCTCCCTCTCTCTCTGCCCCTCCCCCGTTCATGCTCTGTCTGTCTCTGTCTCAAAAATAAATACACGTAAAAAAAATTTTTTTTAAATATGCCTGGTTTGTAAATTAACATGGGGGAATAATGAGAATTTACTAACAAGAATATGGAAAATACAGAGTGACTTCTAACAGTGAGATAAAAAGTTAGAAAAACTTACGTAAAAGATACAGGAATGTTGGGGAGTGAAAATTGGTCCCTTTTATCTTTTCACAAAAGTAGAATAATGGTATCTTATAATACTGGAGCCTCGGCAGGGACATTGTAAACAATGCATCTGTGTCAGAGATTGACATGGTCTGGCTATCCAACGGGTCCCCTATATCAAGGGGCTTATATGTTCCTCAGGGTCCAAATGTGTAGAGTAGGCTTTAGGGGAAGGCATATGCCCCCATCTGAGCCCAACGTGATTGCAAATTGGATGGGAAGAAAACCTGGCATGTGACATATGTAATATTACCCAGGGTAGAAAGTTGAAGCTCTTGTACAATACATGTGGAATTATAATTAGAATGAAGGTGATTCACAGTCAGTTGAGGTTAGTTGGAACACCTGTCAATATCTAATTTTTGATGTTCAGGAGCACCAGGCAATGCACTGAAAGTAAGGGATTTGCCTTTAGCACCGGTGGCCAAACAGCAAGAAACGTTCATACCTAAAGGAAGTGGTGTAGCAATTAAAATCCTTGGGAAGTGGCAGGGAGGATGTGAATATACCTTTAAAAGTGGGGAAAACAGAGCAAAAAATATCTTTAAAAAAAATTTTTTTTTTCAACGTTTTTTATTTTTATTTTTGGGACAGAGAGAGACAGAGCATGAACGGGGGAGGGGCAGAGAGAGAGGGAGGCACAGAAGCGGAAACAGGCTCCAGGCTCTGAGCCATCAGCCCAGAGCCTGACGCGGGGCTCGAACTCACGGACCGCGAGATCGTGACCTGGCTGAAGTCGGACGCTTAACCGACTGCGCCACCCAGGCGCCCCGCAAAAATATCTTTTGTGGCCAAAAGATATTGCTTCTGAGGGAGCTCAAGGAAAAGGCCATAGGACACATAGGACACATGCCTTTTCCTCGAATTGGCTGTGTTAACAGGAAATAAAGTAACAAGATAAGTAGACAAAAGGGGACATATCATCGATGGACTCCTTTTCTAGGGAAGTAAACTATTTGAAAACATATGAAAAAACTTAGTGTGATCCGAAAAGGGGGTAAAAAAGAAGATAAACTAGAATGAATCTGGTATTCTGCTATCATACATACTATACATTCTACCCTCTTATATTCTCCGTGTATTAGAATCTAGTATAAAACACTACTGTTATGGTCCATTATATCTTTGTTTTAGTGTAAAATGTTCTTGAATCTCTATATAAATATTTTGGAACCAAAACAGCTAAGTTGATTGAAAATCAATGCAAAACAATTACATAATATTTTTGCTTCAAATATATGAGCTGATATCTTATATTTATCTAGCCCAGTGTTTAGAAAGATCACCTGAGGGGCTCCTGGGTGGTTCAGTCTTGGTTTCGGGTCAGGTCATGATCTCATGGTTCGTGGTTTCAAGCCCCCCACCAGGGCTCTGCACTGACAGCCCAGCCCCTGCCTGAGATTCTCTCTTTCCCTCTTTCCCTCTTTCTCTGCCCCTCTTCTGCTCTCTCCGTCTCTCAAAATAAATAAACTTAAAAAATTTTTTTAAAAAAGAAGGAAAAAAGTCTCACCTGAGACTGTATAATTAGTACAGTTCAGACAAGTTAAGGGGAGCAGAGTTTGTGCCCAGAAATATACTGCATTAGCAGGTGGATTTTTTTTGCGACAGAAGCAATACAGATCCAGCAGACCCAAATAGCTTTTTACTTTTCCTTAACTTCCTAAAAGAATTTCCACAGGTGGCCTGTACCAGGAAGAAAACTTATACCAGAGATAACTTTGTACATCATAAAGACTCAATCACATGGTTGAGGTTGAGTAAACACACAGAATATGTGCTCTTCACATGTTCCTGTCAATCGTCTTTGTCTTCTTTGAATTCCCAATGCTTTCACCCTCTTCTCTTTAGCTCAGGATAATATATAAACCTCAGTTGTGGGACTGTATTTGACTCTTCCTGTTATATGGGGCTGCCATATGTAGGTAATTACATTTGTTTTTTTCTCCTGTTAATCTGTCTTATTTCAACTTAATTACTATATCAGCCAAAGAACATAGGAAATGGAAAAGGTTTTCACCCTCGATCAAAAATGCAACTACTCACCAATAAGAGCTTGTTGAAATGAAGACTGAACTTCTGACATCAATGCCAATGGGAAGAATAATCATGCTGCCACTGGTTGAAAAAGACTTAGCTCAAGACTATGTTTTCTATGAAGAGATTTAATGATTCACCAATTAGCAGATCTCCCAGAATCAACAGCTTAATCACGAGGTGGGATTAGGCTGATAGTGATGGTAAATCATCTAACAGACTGGTGAAGAGCCTTGATAACTTTACCACACAAAAAAGTGAATGTCAAATAATTCAGCTAGCTCACTGGCACTCAGTGTTCCTGGGCAGGGTTCAAAGTATGCTTTGGAGTAACATTAAAAAACAAGGATGGATTTGTTTGTTGTCCCACTCCACGATACTCTTAAGGCTGTAGGTTACTAATACCATGGTTTCAGTTGCTTCTATTTCCCTAGTACTACTCTTAGTGTCTTTAAATCTTTGTGTTGTCTCTTATGAAATGGTATTGAGAATAGGTGTAGTGTGAACAATTAAGAAGTGGAGGGAAGAAATCCACATCTGTAAGCAGCAAATACTTTGAAGGATAAAGTGCCTTCCCAAATCCGACTATCGTATGCTTGACACAAATCTAATACACGTCCAACTACCAATCAACATTTCCTGTCATTATTCCCTTCAAAGGGCCACCATTTGCAAACTTTTCCATGCTAGTGATACCACAGAAGGAGAGATAAGTTATGGGATTGGCTCTTCGGGTAGCGTTTTATGTCTTCTTTTTCACACTCTATTCAATCGGTTTGTGGTCCAAATAGAATGGCCATAAAGGATTCTAAGGCCTATTCAAAATCCCTCTATACGTACTTGGGTTATGGACCTTAAATGCTGTTACTCTCTACTGATAATGCTTCCTCAATAACAGACATGGTTGTTCCAAGTTCCATAAAACCATAGAGTCTACACTGTCATTCAGCACCGGGACATGTATGGAAGTGTTGAATCACTGAATTGTAAACTGGAAACTTGAATTACAACAAAAACTTAAAAATGTAAACATAACTAAACGTTGAAAAAATTAAAAAAATCAACTGTCATTAGAGTTCCAGTTTCAGTATGGTGGTATTAACCACCTTTCGCCATCTTTGAAGCATCTATAAACAACACTGGATGAAAAAAAAGAAAAGCCTCAAAACTAGCTGAGGATACTAGAGAGTAAGCAAAGGCAAGCATTTTGTGGAGGAGAGACAAAATTTGAAGAAGTGGCCAGGCAGAGTGGGGATAAATTTTTCTGGGTTTTGTTTGTTGTTTTTGCCCCCTTCGTCCCTGGAAATGGCCACAATTGCAGAACAGTACAGGTGGCTCAAAATGAAGTGGATTCTTTCATCCCCAGATGGTACTGGTAAACACAGCATTTTCAGCATAATTTACTCCATTTGGCTGGAAGATGGCCATGGTGTCCTTTCATGATCAAAAGACGTATTTAAATTTAACAAAATTTACATATTCACCAGAACAGGCAGTCTGAGGAATATACCATGTGCTTAGCAAAGGGGACTCCATTATAAACAAAAAATTCGCATGAAATGGTAATAATATATTTGCATCATATGGTAATTCAGAATGAAATTCACATCAATCTCACTCCTCCTTCTCACAACCCTTTCAGATAAGCCTCGGCATGTGCTTCTTTTCCCCTATTTGTCATCATAAAAAATATGGAACAATTTTAAAAAAAAGAAATTCCTCTTGAAGTGGTGAGGAAGCCGAAGGGACTCGTTTAGAAAGACTCCATCATGAGCAAAGAACCATCCCCATTTGGGGCATGGTAGGCTATCACTGCATCTGGATCCCTGCGTTTAGCCTCACATCCAGACCTCTTTCTGGAGCCATTCAGAGGAACAATTTGGGTGGATTGGAATGGGGTAACTGTTACCACCAGGATGTTAAAGAACTAAAAGAAAAATTAAGTAATCCCCCTGCCCTAGAAATTCCCTTTCCCCTTTCTCCACCTTCTCCTCGTGTTCTTTCCGAATTTTAGCCATTCTGAAGGGTGTGAGGTGATATCTCATCGTAGTTTTGATTTGTAGTCCCCGATGATGAGTGATGTTGAACATCTTTTCATGTGTCCTATAGTCATTTATAGGATCAGAAAGAAAGTCTACTCATGCTTTCTGCCCATTTTTTAACAGATTATTTGGTTTTGGGATGTTTTGCTTCATAAATTCTTTACTTATTTTGGATATAACCCTTTACCCCATATGTCATTTCCAAATATTTTCTCCCATTCTAAAGGTTACCTTTAAATTTTGTTGATTGTTTCCTTGGATGTTCAGAAGCTTTTTATCTTGATGAAGTCCCAATAGTTTATTTTTGCTTTTCTTTCCCTTGCCTCAGACAACATATCTAATAAGAAGTTGCTACAGTCAATGTCATTTACAAGAGCCTTTTATCCTATACGTAGGGGAAAGAAGAGGGATCACTTTGGGTGTCCTAACCCAAAAACTGTGGCCTGTTCTCACACAGGCAATCTCCCTCTCCAAACAGATAGACCCAGTAGCAGAGGGTGGCCAGGATGTTTTCGAGTAATAGTTGCAACTGCCTTGCTAGTTGAAGAAGCTAATAAACTTACTCTGGGACGGCATCTGGATGTTATGACCCCACATCAAGTTCAAGGAGTTTTAGAGGCCTAAGGACATCAGTGGCTAAGTGGAAGGAGATTAATAAAATAACAAGCCCTTCTTCTTGGCACCCCTGATATAACCCTCAAGGTGTGTCAAGACTTCAACCCAGATACTCTATTGCCTGACAAAGACAATAAAGAACTTCTAATCCACTCTTGTAAGAACAGTATACAAGTATAGTCAAGTAGGCCTGTCTTAAAGAATAAATCTCTGTCTAATCCAGAGGCTGACTGGTTTATAGATAGAAGCAGTTGTATGCATACAGGAATAAGGAAAGCTTGATATAAAATTTATCATTGTGCAGGATGTAATCAAGGGCAAACCACCTCCTCATATTTTAGGACAAGAGGCTAAACTAACTGCTTTAATTTAAGCACTACAATTAGGCAGTTAACATTCAATATATATACTGATTCTAAATATGGTTTCTTGGGGGTGCCTGGGTGGCTCAGTCTGTTGAGCCTCTGAGTTTGGTTCAGATCACGATCTCGCGGTTTGTGGGTTCGAGCCCCGCATGGGCTCTGTGCTGACAGCTTAGAGCTTGGAGCCTGCTTTGGATTCTGTGTCTCCCCCTCTCTCTGCCCCTCCCCTGCTCATGCTCTGTCTCTCTCTCTCTCTGTCAAAAATAAATAAACATTAAAAAAAATGTTTTAAATATGGTTTCTTAAAACTCCATGCCCTTACAGCCTTCTGTAAATATTGTTCCCTTTGTTCTGTTCCCACTTCACATTGGTATTTTTTACAAATAATAATAATTACAACAGGAATCTTCCTTTTCTGTGGATGCAATTGTTGCTGCGCGGCTTCCAAATCTAAATATCCTAATTCATGTGAGGAGGCCTCATATATTCTTCCAAGCCAGACAACTTATAATGGGGAGCCCTTCATTTAATCAGATGGGTCGGGATTTTTATGCCTCCCAATAGACAGAGTCTACAACCCCTTTCAGCTTGAAGAAGTTACAGAAGATGAGGCCTTCACCCTCCAACACCCCCTATAAGAATGAGGAGGATAAAAATCCCATAGCAGGGAGATGAAGTAGGGAAACTGAAGACACTTCATTCTAGAAAGGCTCCATCTCTGCTGTTTTTCTGTTAGGTCTCATTTACTCATGTTCTGTATTTTTCCTCTGGATAAGCCAGACAAACTATGTTCCCACTTCCAAGGGGAAACAAAGTTTATCATTCTCTGAGTTTTGTCCTAGGCCCCTAACACCTAGTAACCTCCGAGAACAGCCAGATCCTGAACACGTCCAGCACATCAACTTCAAACAAACTTCAGCTGATGCTGGCATCAACACCCCCTGCCTTTGGTACCTCATGGAACAATACCTACGGTTCACCTGACATTTGCCTTTGATCGGACCCTACACTGAATTCCTGAAGGAACACGGACCCTACACCCCTTTCCAATATAAACTCCAAGCCCCCTTCCCAGTGGCCCAGGCGCTCCATCCACTATTCTTTATCTGTAACTCACACCATTTGGTAAACTCTGTTTCTACATTCTCCAGCTCATATTGAAATTCAGTCCTACATGAAGCCAAGGACCCTCTTGACTGGTCCTGCAGAATCCTCTCCTGGGCTCTCTGACCCTGCCTGCATCGATCTCACTCCATCACACGCACTGTGTTCTTTGGATATCGCTAACACTGAATATTCTTAAAGTATAACTGCAGAATAAGCCTTTAATTACCTCATTTCGTTTAATTCTCCTATGACCCAGTCAATGAGTTATACTCCATGACCCTGCAGTATGTGCCAAAAAAAAAAAAAAAAAGATTATCTTCTGTTTTCGATAACCAATCTCTTCTTTTTATCCTCCAATCCTCCTTCTCACTATCAAAATACCTAAATAAATAAGCATATAGATTAAAGATCACATATCTTCTCCAGCATGAAAACATTAACTTGAGGTAAGTCTAAACTCCCTGTTAGGACTGTTTTTTCCCTCCCAATAGATCTTCCCTTTTATTCCTCCTTCCCAAAAGGGCATGTGACACAGAAGAAGCCAGGTGTCCACATGTTGGTGGAGGGAGGCTCTCCTCGTCTGGCCCATATTCTGCCTTCTTGCACATTGCAGGCCTCCACTGACACTTCTATCATTCCGTCATGGTGTCCGGCACAGGTGTCTGTCATATGACATCAGCCACTCATGCTGGTGACCACAGATCTTCCTCTACCCAAGGTCTCAGATTCCTGTTACCCAGGAGCCTCCATATTGTCACCCCATGTCTCTTCTTGTCAGTAGAATCTCTTAGAACTACCCTATGACCCAGCAATTGCACTACTAGGTATCTATCCAAATGATACAGGTGTGCTGTCTCGAAGGGGCACATGCACCCCAATGTTTATAGCAGCGCTATAGCACTCCTCATCAGGGGAGGACCATGTATCTTAACCAAACGATCCAAAAGAAAACACAAATAAATGGTGAGTGTACATTATTTCTGAATGGGTAGACTCCCTGAGTGCTGATGTCATTTTTAAATGACGTTTTAAGAGTAAAGCAGTACTGAACCTGTTTGGGAAATGGCGGAGAAGTAGGGGGACCCAAAGTTCCCTTGTCCCTCAGACACAGCAGTGTTGAGACCAAAGGACTTTGAATTCCAAGAGTCCGGGCTGCAGAGTGACAGAGATATCTCCAGGGACCAAGGGGACAACCTGGTGGGCCAGAGGTGCATGATTGCAAACTGGGAGAGATAAAACAGGTCACGAGGCATGGATGGGAGGAATCCCCTTCTGCAGAGAGACAAAGGGAAGAGAAAGACAGGCTGAGGAAGTGTAGGACTGTATCTGGACAAGAGAAAAACCACAGACCAGGATGGAGAAAGATCCGATCTCTAACTGCAGGGCTTTCTCTGGACTGGGGTCAGCTGCTCTCTTCATGCACCTGAGGAGGAGGGGAGCCAGCCCCGGGCTCAGTAACTAGTTCAGAGGCACAGTCCACAGTGGGAGAAAGCAATCCCCTCCCTGGAGTGCTGTGGGAAGAAGGTATATAACCATTGACAGGAAAAAGACTGCACCTGCCAGTCAGAGACCAGATATGAGAGGCGCAGAGCGGCACTTCCCCCGGGGGGGGGGGGGGGGCGGGGGAGGGGGGAGGGGTTGGCGCACAGAGCAGGACCCTTTAAGACATTGGGGTTTAAATCCCAGTCGAGCACCAGGGAGGCACGGGAGTTGGCAGAATGGAACACACCACCTCATGAGTGCCTGCAGCACTGTGAGGATGGCCTGAACAGAGTGGTTTGGGACACCCAGTCTGTAGAGGAGAGACTAGGGTGTCACCATTTCTCTCCCCATCACCAACAAAGTGGGGCTTCAGGGAATGGATAGTGAGCCCACAAAGGAGGCAGGACCAGCCTACAGCAAACAACGCCTCTCCACGCCTGGTAACTGCATATCTACTAGAGTGGGATTGACAGCGACCGGACAGCCCCTCTGCCAGATGAGTGCTGCCATCGGTTCCAAGGCACCCAGTGGTTTTGTATTTCCTGATTTAATTCTTGGACAATTTTTATTATATATATTTTTTTCTTCCTTTTCTCCTTCTTATTTCTTCCCTCCTCCAGTCTAGTTATTCTGGTTGTTGGCTTGTTAAGCAGATATATTTAATCTATCTCCTTTACTCCTGTTCTAAAACTCCTTCTTTATTTTCCTCTCTCTTTCTGGATTAAGCTGTACAGTTTCTCTGCCTGGTCAATTTTATTTTATTTTATTTTCCCCAATCCTGTCATTTATCTCTTTCTATGGGATGAAGCCTCTTCCATCAACACCAACTCCACTCCACCCCATTGTTTTGTTGTAGCTGGTGTTCTGGGTTTTTTTTTTTTATTTGTGTCTTTGGTTTTTTGTTTTTGTTTGTATGTTTTTGTTTTTTTTGCATTTTGTTTGTTTGCTTGCTTTCCCAGTGCTACTTCAACAAACAAATCAAAGCACACCTAGTGGAGGGTACAAAACATCACTACAAGTAGGGAGATAAAGCAAACAAAGTCACAACAACTGAGAGCAGGAAACACACTCCAATAAAGATCTCCTGAAGGGCAAGGCTCTGGAAAGTGTATGAGCCCTCTTTAAGATAGTAGTGCTCACAGGTGCAAGACCCATAACAAGTTTTGAAACACATAACAGACAGAAAACCAGCCAAAATGATGAAACAGAAGAATTCTCCTCAAAAAAAATTTCAGGAAGAAATTACAGCTAAAGAATTCCTCAAAACACATATAAACAATATAATTGAACAAGAATTTAGGATAATAGTCATAAGATTAATCACTGGGCTTGAAAACGCATAGAAGACAGCAGAGAATCTACTGCTACAGAGACCAAGGAACTAAAAAATAGTCATGATGAATTACAAAATGCTGTAAATGAGGTGAAAAATAAACTAGAGGCAGTGACAATGAGGATTGAAGAGGCAGAGGGTAGAATAAGTGAAATAGAAGGTAAAATTATGGAAAAAGATAGAGCTGAGAAAAAGAGAGATAAAAAATTCTCGACCATGAAGGGAGAATTAGAGAATCAAGGGTTCAAAGTGATTCAAAGAAACATAATATTATCCATATCATAAGAGTTCCAGAAGAAGAGAGAGAGAAAGGGGCAAAAGGTGTACTTGAACAAATAATAGCTGAGAACTTCCCCAATCTGGGGAAGGAAATGGACATTGATATCCAGGAGGCACAGAGAACTCCCTTCAGACATAACAGGAATTGATCTTCTGCATGACATATCATAGTGGAACTGGCAATATACAAAGATTAAGAGAGAATTCTGAGAGCAGCTAGGGATAAACAGGCTTAACCTACAAGGGTAGACACATGAGGATAGTAGCAAACCTATCTACTGAAACTTGGCATGCCAGAAAAGAATTGCAAGAAATATTCAATGTGCTGAAGAGTAAAAATATGCAACAAAGAATCCTGTATCCAGCAAACCTGTCGTTCAGAATAGCAGAGATAAAGGTTCTCCCAGACAAACAAAAACTGAAGGAGTTCATCATCACTAAACCAGCCCAACAAGAGATCCTAAGGGAGACTCTGAGTGAAATGTTGCAAAGACCACAAAGGACCAGAGACATCACTACAAGCATGAAACGTACAGATAACACAATGACTCTAAATCCGTATCTTTCAATACTAACACTGAATGTAAATGGACTAAAGGCTCAAATCAAAAGACATAGTGTATCAGAAAGGATTAAAAAAAAAACAAGACCCATCTATTTGCTGTCTACGAGAGACCCATTTTAGACCTGAGGACATCTTTAGATTTAAAGTGAGGGGATGGAGAACCATCTATCATGCTACTAGAAGTCAAAAGAAAGCTGGAGTGTCCATACTTATTACAGGCAAAATAGATTTTAAATTAAAGGCTGTAACAACGATGAAGAAGGGCATTATATCATAATTATGAGGTCTATCCATCAAGAAGAGCTATCAATTATAAACATTTATTCACCCAAATTGGGAGCACCAAATGTATAAAACAATCACAAACATACTTAATCTTATTGGTAAGAATGTGGTAATTGCAGGGGAGTTTAATACTCCACTTACACCAATGGACAGATCATATGGGCAGAAAATCAGTAAAGAAGCAATAGCCCTGAATGATACACTGGGCCAGATGGACTTGACAGATATATACAGAGCTTTTCAGCCTAAAGCAGCAGAATACACATTCTTCACAAGTGCACAGGGAATATTCTCCAAGATAGATCACATACTGGGTCACAAAACATCCCTCAATAAATACAAAAGAATTGAGATTATACCATGCACACTTTCAGATCACAATGCTGTGAAACTTGAAGTCAACCACAGGAAAAAAGTCTGGAACACCTCCAAAAGCATGGAGGTTAAAGAACATCCTAAAGAACATGAATGGGTCAACCAGGCAATTAGAGAATAAATTTTAAAATATATGGGAACAAATGAAAATGAAAATACAACAATTCAAACCCTTTGGGATGCAGCAAAGGCAGTCCTAAAAGGACAATACATTGCAGTCCAGACCTATCTCAAGAAACAAGAAAAATTCCAAATACAAAATCTAACAGCACACCTAAAGGAACTAGAAACAGAACAGAAAAGAAATCCAGAGGCCAACAGAAGAAGAGAAATAATAAAGACCAGAGCAGAAATAAACAATATAGAATGCAAAAAAAATTTTTTATTTTAAAAAAAATTTTTTAAAGCATGAGACCAATGAAACTAAGAGCTGCGTGTTTTTTTTTTGAGAAAATAAGCAAAATTCATAAACCCCTAACAAGACTTCTCAAAAAGAAAAGAGAGACAACCCAAATATATAAAATCATGAATGAAAATGGACTTATCACATCCAATCCCTCAGAAATACAAACAATTATCAGGGAATGTCATGAAAACTTATACATCAACAACTTGACCACCTGGAAGAAATGGAAAAATTCATAGACACCCACACACTACCAAAACTCAAACAGGAAGAAATAGAAAATTTGAACAGACCCATAACTAGTGAAGAAATTGAATTAGTTATTAAAAATCTCCCAACAAATAGGAGTCCTGGGCCAGATGGCTTCCCAAGGAAATTCTAAGACATTTAAAGCAGAGTTAATACCTATCCTTTTCAAGATGTTCCCAAAAAATACAAATAGAAGGAGAGCTTCCAGACTCATTCTATGAGGCCAGCATTACCTTGATTCCCAAAACAGACGGAGACCCCACAACAAAGGAGAATTGCAGACCAATATCCCTGATGAACATGTATGCAAAAATTCTCAAAAAGATTCTAGCAAATTTAATTCAACAGCATATCAAAAGAATTATTCACCATGACCAAGTGGGATTCATTCCTGGGCAGCAGGGCTGGTTCAATAGTTGCAAATCAAACCATGTGATACATCACATTAATAAAAGAAAGGATAAGAATCATATGATCCTGCCAACAGATGCAGAAAAAGCATTTGACAAAATACAGCATCCTGTCTTAATAAAAACTCTCAAGAAAGTCGGGATACAAACAACATACTTTAACATCATAAAACCCCCATATGAAAAGCCCACAGCTAATATCATCTGCAATGGGGAAAAACTGAGAGCTTTCCCCCTGACATCAGGAACACAGCAGGGATGTCCACTCTCACCACTGTTGTTTAACATAGTGTTGGAAGTCCTAGCCTCAGCAATCAGACAACAAAACAAAATAAAAGGCATAAAAATTGGCAAAGAAGAATTCAAACTTTCAAGTTTCACAGATGACATGATCCTCTACATAGAAAACCCAAAAGACTCCACCAAAGGTGCGAAAACTAATACATGAATTCAGCAAAGTCGCAGGGTACAAAATCAATGTACAGAAATCGGTAGCATTTCTATACACCAATAATGAAGCAACAGAAAGAGAAATCAAGAAATTAATCCCATTTACAATTGCACCAAGAGCCATAAAATAGCTAAGAATAAACCGAACCAAAGATGTAAAAGATCTGTATGCTTAAAATTATAGAAAACTTATGAACAAAATTGAAGAAGACACAAAGAAATGGTAAAACATTCCATGCTTGTGTATGGAATCACAAAAGACCCCCAAATAGACAAAACAATATTGAAAAAGAAAATTAAAGAGGGAAGCATCACAATCCCAGACTTTAGCCTCTACTACAAAGCTGTAATCATCAACACAGTGTGGTATTGGCACAAAAACAGACACATAGACCAATGGAATAGAATAGAGACTCCAGAATTGAACCCACAACTGTATGGACAACTCATTTTGACAAAGCAGGAAAGAGCATCCAATGGAAAAAAGACAGTCTCTTTAACAAATGGTGCTGGGAGAACTGGACAGCAACATGCAGAAGAATGAAACTAGACCACTTTCTTACACCATTCACAAAAATAAACTCAAAATGGACGAAAGACCTGAATGTGAGGCAGGAAACCATCAAAACCCTAGAGGAGAAAGCAGGCAACAACCTCCTTGACCTCAGCCACAGCAATTTCTTACTTGACACATCTCCAAAGGCAAGGGAGTTAAAAGCAAAAATGAACTATTGGGACCTCATCAAGATAAAAGTCTTCTGCACTGCAAAGGAAACAATCAACAAAACTAAAAGGCAACCGACAGAATGGGAGAAGATATTCACAAATGACATATAGGACAAAGGGTTAGTATCCAAAATCTATAAAGAATTTAGCAAAGTCAACACCTGAGAAACAAATACTCCAGTGAAGAAATGGGCAGAAGACATGAATAGACATTTTTCCAAAGAAGACATCCAGATGCCCAATGGCCACATGAAAAGATGCTCAACATCACTCATCAGGGAAATACAAATAAAAGCCACACTGAGATATCACCTCACACTGGACAGAGTGGCTAAAATTAACAACTCAGGAGGGCACCTGAGCAGCTCAGTCAGTTAAGCATCTGACTTGGGTTCAGGTCATGATCTCACGGTTTGTGAGTTCGAGCCTGCGTCCAGCTCTGGGCTGACAGCTCAGAGCCTGGAGCCCATTTCAGATTCTGTGTCTCCTTCCCCTCCGCTGCTTGCACTCTGTCTCTCACACTGTCTCAAAAATAAATGAAAATTAAAAAATACTCAGGAAACAACAGATGCGGGTGAGGATGAGAAGAAACGGAAACACTCTTGCACTGTTGGTGGGAATGCAAACTGGTGCAGCCAGTTTGGAAAACAGTGTGGAGATTCCTCAAAAAATTAAAAATAGAACTACCCTACGACCCAGCAATAGCACTACTAGGAATTTATCCAAAAGATACAGGAGTGCTGATGCATAGGGGCATATGCACCCCACTGTTTATAGCAGTGCTTTCAATAATAGCCAAATTATGGAAAGAGCCTAAATGTCCATCAACTGATGAATGGATAAAGAAGATGTGGTTTATGTATACAATGGAATACTACTTGCCAATGAGAAAGAATGAAATCATGCCATTTGCCACAATGTGGATGGAACTGGAAGGTATTATACTAAGTGAAATAAGTCAGTCAAGAAAGACAGATATCATATGTTTTCACTCATATGTGGAACTTGAGAAATGTAACAGAAGACTGTGGGGGAAGGGAAGGGGAAAAAATAGTTACAAACAGAGAGGGAGGGAGGCAAACCATCAGAGACTCTTAAATACAGAGAACAAACTGAGGGTTGATGGGTGGGGGGGTGGGGAAGAGGGGAAAATGGGTGATGGGCATTGAGGAGGGCACTTGTTGGGATGAGCACTGGGTGTTGTATGAGCAATGAACCACAGGATTCTACTCCGAAAACCAAGAGCACACGGTACACGCTGTATGTTAGCCAATTTGACAATAAATTTTATTAAAAACAAAAAGAGTAGGGTAATACTTAGCAAAATTCCAACACAACTCTTTATGACAGTTTATTAACTTATGTTAGAAATTATGACATGGTAATGAAAAAGAAAAGTATATCATCAGAAAATATGTTATTTTGCATAAGTCAACTCATGTACATACACTTGTATAAAACAAGATTATGTCTCTTTCAATCACTAGGAAAATGGTGGCTATTAAATAAATGACCTTGGGCCAATTGGCTGTTAGAAAAGTACAGGATACTGGTCTTACAGCATATATTAAGTATTCAGATTAAATAAGGATAAGCTTTATGAATACATGAAAATACTTGTCGTAGCAATATTCTAAGTTAGACACAAAACCTAGAAACCATAAAATTAAAGGTTGACTTCTTTGATTACCTAAAAATTAAAATCTTAAATATCAAGAAAGCCCATAAGTAGTTTTTCATACATTAGGAATCATCTATTTTAAGATGTCAAATCAACCACCTGTTATGACCTGCTTTTTGCTCAAGAGCTTTGGAATTTCTGAATATAAAACAAAAACCACTTCATAATCATATGCCAAATCAAAGAAAGAAATACTCTCCTGATCAGTAACTGAGGAATTCCAGCAAATGGAAAACAGGGCACAGATGGAAAATGATATAAAGGCACATATATATATTTATTAATCACTGAGGTTTGTCAATAATGAGCCAATGGTAGTCAAAGATGAAATTATACACTTCAATATATTTATTTCTGAAAGTGCTTTCTTAAAATAGTTTGCATTGCTTAAAATTCTATTCTTCATTCATATCCCAGATGAACTTCAAGGGAAAATCTTTCATTTTCCTTTGGAAAATCTTGTCAAACCTTTCATTCTGCTCAACAGTCATGTGATTTTTCCAGTCTCCAATGGTACCTGGGAGGAAAAGCAAAGAAATTGCCTCAGTGAAGACTCTGGGATGAGGGAACATGATGCCCTAGAGTTGGGAGGAACATCAGTTTTTGGTTTTTTATTTTCCTCCCCACTGAAGCCCCAGTTGCTCCTGCATATGACCATGCCCTGCCTCTCCCACCTTATGGCCAGCGAGGGGGACACAAACTCATTATGGCAATTAGGTTATAATTTAAGTAATTAGCCCAACTCCTCAGCTGTCAGCCACAGGGAAAAGGAGAAAACTCCTGCAGCTTGTTTACTATTTTGTTCCAGGTTAGCATGGGCTAGTGTTAGTTTACAGAGGTCCTTTAAAAATTCCCCAAATCAGATTTCCTTGGACAAATATTTACTGATGAGGACATGGATGCTCAGAGACATTTTTAAATATAGCCAAGCTCATACCGTTTGGAATGGCTCACGTATAATTATTCCATCTGTACTCACTGTAGGTTTACAAAAGTCTTACTTAAACTTATAGACACAGAGTTGTGATGACAAAAGACGCTGATAGAAGAAGAAGCAAGAAAAGAAACACTGATTGTAAAAGCACATGGAAGTGTAAACCAATAACTGAAACAGACTGAAATACTAATGAAACTGAAAATACAAATAGTGCAGGAATGGTAAAGCTAGGGCAAATGACATTCCATTACATAAGATGTAAAAGAAAAGTACGTATCTGGGCAGAAGAAACATAAGAAAATGTTCCTCGCTTCCACAAGGAAATTTGGCTCCTGCTATTTGTCTTCTTGGCCATTTCAGTCTCTCATTTGCAGGTGGGTTAAAGATGTCTAAACAGAAAATTTTCTTTTTTCAAAGAAAAAAATTGCAAGTACAATGATAATGGCAGCTGAGAGGGGTCATAACATCTACAACATGACAGGGTATGCCGAGAGTAACAGGAAAGGGACTCAGTTTGGCTTCGAGTTACCAGTGATTCACATTGTTGAGCTGAATGGATAAAGATCTATAAATAGATTTAGTGAAGGAAATACTCATGTAGAGAAATCAAACCAAATATTTACTGTTACTATACATGCAAGCATAGAACCCTGTGATTAAGTAGAAAATTTATGTCTAAAATTCTGTATTATAGATGTCCCATGTACTGTTAGAATATCACAAAGTATGAAGTAGAATGATTGTATAAAATAATAAAAATATTCTAACATGTTCAAATTTATCAGTTTATGAAAGTCAATTCATTTAAAAACTCACTCAGGATGACGTAAGAGATATTGACCTAATGGAGACATTTCCATACATTTTTATGACGTAAGTTTCTGGTAGTAGAGGACACATGATAGTCATGCACAATAACAAGAGAACAGCAAAAGTGTGTTGTTAATTCAGTCCTGGCGGAGGTTTGGGAAAAAACAGAGATGGAAGAGCAGCCAGTGACGACCAACAGACCCACCATTAAACTCATCATCACATGTGCTGATCCCATGTTAATGGGGTGAAAGAGTCTAACAGTAAATGAACATCCCTTTTGTGGCAGACATTGTACTAGTCTTTGGTGGAATTCTAGGGGCCATGGAGAAGGCCTTATGATTTTAGATTATTAATCAGAGACATTCGGGGACCATATGATATATAGTCTCTTGAAGAGCACCAAGAAGAAATCATGGAAAATCATCTGTCTACAGAAGGGCACTGGGCCATGAGAGCTCCATGTTATGAAAGTGACCCAAGAAGCTGAGAAACTACATTTTAATCCACTCATACCATCGTGTAGGACAGCCATTCACTGTTCAACCTCACCTTTGCGAAGGAAATGACCTTTAGCTTCTAACCCATATCGGGTCTTTATTATATTCTTGTAATTTGCCCGTGGGTCATACTTCATGTTCTGAAATGTGGCCTGTCTCACAATGGCATCCATTTCCTCCTCACTCAGCTCTTTCCCCAAAAACTTGCAGACTTTTGACAGAGAACCTTTGAGATCCTATAATAAATCACAGTATGATAAATTATTCACATTATAAGAAAGACTTACACATGAGTCACAACTAAATATCATTATGGGAGTGTAAATCATAGGTACTAAGGCTGGTTTGATAAATGGAGTTGACTAGGTATTTATCCAAGGGATACAGGTGTGCTGTTTCGAAGGGGCACATGTACCCCAATGTTTATAGCAGCGCTATTGACAATAGCCAAAGTATGGAAAGAGCCAAAATGTCCACTGGCAGATGAATGGATAAAGAAGATGTGGTATATATATACAGTAGACCATTACTCAGCAATCAAGAAGAATGAAATCTGGCCATTTGCAACAACGTGGATCGGACTAGAGGGTATTATGCTAAGCAAAATTAGTCAGTCAGAGAAAGACAAATATCGTATGACTTCAGTCATATGTGGAATTTAAGATACAAAACAGACGAACACAAGGGAAGGAAAGCAACGATAGTATAAAAACAAGGAAAGTGACAAAACATAAGAGACTCTTAAATATAGAGAGTAAATAGAGGGTTGCTGTAAGGGGTGTTGGTGGAGGATGGACTAAATGGGCAAAGGTCATTAAGGAAAGTGCTAGTTGAGATGAGCACTGGGTGTTATACATAGGGGATGAATCACTGGAATCTACTCCTGAAATCATTATTGCACAATATGCTAACTAACTAGGATGGAAATTTAAAAAGAAAAGAAAAGAAAAAGCCAGTACAAAACTTGGTAACATACATAATGTTGAATGAAAAAATAAAACAATTTTAGAAGAAAAGAAAAAAAGAACTAGAGCTGACCATAAGCAGTGACTTGCTTATCTTTCTTGGTAAATTAAACTTTGACTTGTCCACCGTTTTAGAACGCATTTGGGTTAATTTTAGGAACGCTCATATTTCATTTTATCTGTGGTAACTTGGCAAGTATTTGGGGAGTAGCTATTGTGTCAAACACTGCACTGCATGATGGTGCCGGTGATCAGAGGCACAACTGGGGATCAGTGCTGGGAATTCAGTAGTAGGACCTGTGGGCCGAGAGTAATTGTGTAACAGATTTCAGAGAAAGTTTCAACAAAGATGAGAAATTTGTTCTGGGGATTAAAGCAAAAACAGGAGTTTTCTAGGTAGACAAACTAAAGGTATGGAATCTAGACAAAAGAAAGAATATCTGCAACACTGTGGTTGCATGGAAGGTATGAAATATCAGGTCATAGGGTATTAGAAGTTGAGTTTCCCTGGAGCTATATCTGACAGGCTTTGGGTGAGAAAGATGGGAGATGAGGTTGGAGGCAATGGATGGCCCATATTGTGAGGAAGGTTGCAAGGCTGGCCAGATACTTGAATCTCTTATTTGGTAGGAGATATGGTCTCAACAAGACAGTCTAGTCTTGCTATCATGATATTGGGGCAGCTGGAACCCAAACTAGTGAAAACTATTCATCGGCCCTTCATCTTGCCTGCCTTTGAACTCTTTGTCTTCTTTCTTGCTAAGAGATCCCTGGAGGGAGTGTCCTGGCAGCAGTGCCCAGGCCCATTCTAGTAATGATCCTGATCAATCTAAGACCCTCATGGCAATCCAATTGTCCTCTACAAGACATTAGTCTGGGGTGGTCACATGACACCATTTTGGCATTGAAACAGAAAGAGGAAATGAAACAGAAACTTCTGAGAGGGATTTTCCTCATGGAGAAAAGGTGCAAACAGTGCAAGGCCAGAAAGCCCTTTTTCTCCCATTTCCCTTTATTTCTCCCATGCATGCTATCACCTAAGGACATGACTTTGGAGCTACAACAACCATTCTTCTAGTATGAGGGGAGACATCATAACCACACCAAATATGATATGAAGGAAAGACAGAAAATGCAGGGACATTCTCTACATGTCTGAGCTGCCACACCCAGCATCAGGATGTCCTACCTCTGGAATTCAGCCAATAAGCAGTAGAACTTCTTCTGTTTTAAGCCACTTGGACTTGACTGTCCAGGAGCTGAATTCTTTCTAATCATACACAGCCATTTTCATTTAATTTTTCTTGCAATGCTTAACCATATACAATGCAGACAAGATTAAAATTTCCCAAGAGGTGCAACATAACATGTAGAATGTTACTAGATTACATAGTGCAGAAAACAGACTTAACAATCCATGAAAGAGAGACCAATAACCTGGCTCAAAATAATCAAAGATATGCATGCCCACATACATCAACAGACAATTCCTCACACAGAGACAATCTTTGAAAAGAAAGCTCCAGTATGCTTTGGAAATGAACACCTGGTAAAGAAAGCTTAGAAGTGATACTGGAAGAACGTCTCCTGGTACACTGTATCTGGGATCTCAAATTTGATATCGTCCTTTGGATGTTCTGAGCATGAACCTTAATATTCATTCGGCCAGGATGACTTACAGCTTCAGAGAAATCACTAATGTCACATTTCTCACCTTCTTCATCTCCTCATACATCAAGAACTGAATGTTGAAGAGGCTTTTGTGCTCATACCAACCTTTGATGTGGTCAAACCAAAGGCTTCCCAACACTGTGGGGAGAACAGATACATAATTAGGTAAATATGCTGAACCCGTTGAAAATAAGATACAGTATTAGAAGATGCAGGATGCCTCAGTAACAAAGAAGGAAAAGGAAATGTGCTGCTAGATTTCAGATTTCCACTCGCGCCTGGTTGTGAAAAAACCATCCAGCTTCCACCACGAAACAATTACATGACTCAAGGAGAAATTGGTCTCTTAAAAGCGCATTTCATATAGACAGGAAATCACCTTAACATGGGGTAAGAAAAACCAAAAGGGAACAGAAGAAGGAATCCTCTGCTTCTCCTTCCTCTCGCTGATTCCAAAGGCGCATGGAGCTATTTCCCTGCTGCGTGGAACATGAGGACTTGCTGATGACTCACTGCAGCTGGGCACAGTGCATTACAGACTAATCTGTTAACTCTGCTGTTCCAGATCATCATCCTCAGAATCAATCCTAACGATGTGAGGTTGCCTGGCTGGCCCGGTGAATAGAGCATACAACACTTGATCTCGGGGTTGTGAGTTCAAACCCAAAGTTGGGTGTAGAGATTCATTAAAAAACAAATAAAAATATTTTTAAAAGTACTTTTTAAAGAAAAGAATGTAGAACGGAACTTTGTCAAAAAGCTGGGAGGTGCCCCCTGCAATACGCTATGCAAAGTTCCCAACCGGTATCTAAACTGAGATGCTTCTCCCTTAGCTAGAACAGAAATCTGTGTGCTAGTGAAATATTCTTTTCATATTAGATGCACATATTTTCTGGTGGTATGACTGAAATCTTGACACTCTCCTGAGAGGGAGAGAGAATGATCAGTGTTTGCAACAGTGGCTGAACTTGGTTACCCAAGTGACCCTACCAACTAGCTTCATATGTTGATTACTGACCCATGCAACTCTTGTTCAGCATCCTCTTTCCCTCTGCCATTCACTGAGTCTAAAAACACCACAAGACACCAGACTTATTACTTAGTTTATAAAATTTTAGTTACCTTTTCCTTCTAGAAATTGTTCCATAAATTCCTCAAAGGAACTTGTAACTTGTAATGTCACATTCTTTGAAAAGTGGAAATATGAGCACATAACGTCCTTAGGGTTTCTGTATATGTAAATAATCTGCAAAGAAAGGAAGTATTCAATATTTCTGAAGCTTTCATTCTGTTATATTTTTACCCTAATACCTTACAATTGGATGAAGCCTGTTAGTTGAACTTCAGTCTCCTAACCATATCATATCATGCATATATTCAGCTCTCTTTTGTATTTTGCCTTATTCCCTGCAATGCCTCTCTCTTCACAATTGGCCTAGTGACTATCAATTACTCCTCAAGACATACCTCACATGGTACCTCTTCTTAACTCCCCCAGAGAGCGACAATATTCTCTTGTTCTTACATCAACAATCAAATATATGTGAAAATGCCTTTTAGCTATAAATCATGGCAATAGGAAAAACCTACTAAAATGTTTTCAATCATCTTAGAAACTTTAGTGTGTTTTTCTTGTTTTTAATTTGGTTTTGAGAGAGAGAGAGACAACAAGCAGGAGAGAGGGGAAAATAGAACTGTTATTTTTAATTTTTTAATGTTTATTTATTTTTGAGAGAGACAGAGCATGAGCAGGGGGAGGCAGAGAGAGAGGGAGACACAGAATCCAAAACAGGTTCCAGACTCTGAGCTGTCAACACAGAGCCCGACTCAGGGTCCCAACCCACAAACCACAAGATCAAGACCTGAGCCAAAGTCAGACACATAACCAACAGAACCACCCAGGAACCCCAAGAGAGAGAGAATCTTAAGAAGCCTCCATACTCAGTGCAGAGTCCAACGTGAGGCTCTATGCCAGGATGCTGGGATCATGATCTGAGCCAAAATCAAGAGTCAGATGCTCAACTGACTGAACCACCCTGGTGCACCTAGAGTGTGTTTTTTCTGATGCCCCAGTGTATGGTCTACATAGTTCTTATTTATATACCTTCACAGTGTAAAGCACAAATACTGGGCAGACAGAAGTCACCAGTTCAGTATTTTCTGCATCAAAAGAATATGGGATTCATTTTAAAAATTGTTTATTATAACCAATCAGAAGGTATAATTTCATAAAACAATTAAGCAACCCAATGATGTTAGAATACAAAATATAATCAATATCTGTCCAACCCACAATTAAATGGCTTATTCAGCATGTGTACAGAATATTCAGGGGCTCTGTATAAAACCTAAGGCTTGTATCTTCATTGTGAAATGGCATGTGTATAGTTTGTTAGTTCCTGAGAGAGGAAGCTTCCAGGTTCATTATAGGAAAGCTTTTATTCATTTTCCACCTCCCTGCACATTGCCTGCTTAAGCTAGGAGATGACCTAATAGATGTCACCCCTGAGTGATCCCACTGCACTGGAAATAGAGTCTTTCACTCAGGGGATTTACTTGATGTTAACAAAGTGGTGGATAACATCAAATAAATATCAACAGCCGTTGATATTTCCATAAAGAAATAAGAAATCCTCCTAAATGTGAAGGAAGAAGTTCTTTTCACTCCCTTGCTATGATTCTTCATGTCTCTGGCTTTGGATTGGGGAATGGCTTCTTCTCATTAATCCATATACTTATGTAAAAGTGACATCTACACAATGGGATAGCTGAGTAACTTATGCCACATACTTGATCATACCCCTGTTAAGCAGATAATGATACAAGTTATTAATAGAGGAGTGTTTTGAAGATAAAATCAAAATTCCATTTGGATATTTGAGTTCCATATTTGGATAATAAAGTCCATAGAGATATTTGAAATCTCTATGGATATAATATAGGAAATAGTAAATAGTTTACATGAGTCTAGAATTAAAGGGAGAAATCAACTGTACATACGTTGTATTTAAAGTTATGTGATTAGATACTATAACTGGGGTATTAATTACAGAGGGAGAATACACGGGAATCCTCACTTCTCAAAGGTTAGAGGAAGAAAGGAAGAAGGAAGGAACAGTATCTCAGAATGTTATTGTATATGTTTAAAAAAAACTCAAATAGATTAAAAAAGACTAAGTAGAGAGGAAGATGGCGTAGGAGGACGTAGGAGGACGTAGGAGGACGTAGGAGGCGTAGGAGGACGCTGGGCTCACCGCGAGTCCTGCTGATCACTTAGATTCCACCTACACCTGCGTAAATAACCCAGAAAACCACCAGAGGATTAGCAGAACGGAGTCTCCAGAGCCAAGCGCAGACGAGAGGCCCACGGAAGAGGGTAGGAAGGGCGGAGAGGCTGTGCGCGCTGCACGGACTGGTGGGAGGGAGCCGGAGCGGAGGGGCGGCTCGCCGGCCAAGCAGAGCCCCCGAGTCTGGCTTGCAAAAGCGGAGGGGACAGACAGAGTGTGTTCCGACAGCAAGCGCGACTTAGCGTCTGGGAGGTCATAAGTTAACAGCTCTGCTCGGAAAGCGGGAGGGCTGGAGGACAAAGGGAGGGAGAGCTGCTGAGCCCCGAGACGACAGAGCTATTTGGTGGGGAACAAAGGCACTCGCCAGCACCATCTCCCTCGCCCATCCCCAGCCAAAATCCCAAAGGGAACAGGTCCCTTCCAGGGAACTTGCTTGCTCTGCGCAAATACCCAACACTCTGCTTCTGCGGAGCCACCCCTCCGGCAGCGGGTCTGACTCCCTACCGCTGCCACTGGGCCCCTCCTGAAGTGGATCACCTAAGGAGAAGCGAGCTAAGCCTGCCCCTCCTGCCCCCGTGCACCTTGCCTACCCACCCCAGCTAATATGCCAGATCCCCAGCACCACAAGCCTGGCAGTGTGCAAGTAGCCCAGACGGGCCACGCCACCCCACAGTGAATCCCGCCCCTAGGAGAGGGGAAGAGAAGGCACACACCAGTCTGACTGTGGCCCCAGCGGTGGGCTGGGGGCAGACATCAGTGCTGACGGGGGCTCCGCCCACCAACTCCAGTTATACACCACAGCACGGGGGAAGTGCCCTGCAGGCCCGCACCACTCCAGTGACTATCCAAAATGACCAAACGGAAGAATTCCCCTCAGAAGAATCTCCAGGAAATAACAACAGCTAATGAACTGATCAAAAAGGATTTAAATAATATAACAGAAAGTGAATTTAGAATAATAGCCATAAAACTAATCGCTGGGCTTGAAAACAGTATACAGGACAGCAGAGAATCTCTTGCTACAGAGATCAAGGGACTAAGGAACAGTTAGGAGGAGCTGAAAAACGCTTTAAACGAAATGCAAAACAAAATGGAAACGACAACAGCTCGGATTGAAGAGGCAGAGGAGAGAATAGGTGAACTAGAAGATAAAGTTATGGAAAAAGAGGAAGCTGAGAGAAAGAGAGATAAAAAAATCCAGGAGTATGAGGGGAAAATTAGAGAACTAAGTGATACACTAAAAAGAAATAATATACGCATAATTGGTATCCCAGAGGAGGAAGAGAGAGGGAAAGGTGCTGAAGGGGTACTTGAAGAAATAATAGCTGAGAACTTTCCTGAACTGGGGAAGGAAAAAGGCATTGAAATCCAAGAGGCACAGAGAACTCCCTTCAGACGTAACTTGAATCGATCTTCTGCACGACATATCATAGTGAAACGGGCAAAATACAAGGATAAAGAGAAAATTCTGAAAGCAGCAAGGGGTAAACGTGCCCTCACATATAAAGGGAGACCTATAAGACTCGTGACTGATCTCTCTTTTGAAACTTGGCAGGCCAGAAAGTATTGGCACGAGATCTTTAATGTGCTGAACAGGAAAAATATGCAGCCGAGAATCCTGTATCCAGCAAGGCTGTCATTTAGAATAGAAGGAGAGATAAAGGTCTTCCCAAACAAACAAAAACTGAAGGAATTCGTCACCACTAAACCAGCCCTACAAGAGATCCTAAGGGGGATCCTGTGAGACAAAGTACCAGAGACATCACTACAAGCATAAATCATACAGACATCACAATGACTATAAACCCGTATCTTTCTATAATAACACTGAAAGTAAATGGATTAAATGCGCCAACCAAAAGACATAGGGTATCAGAATGGATAAAAAAAACAAGACCCATCTATTTGCTGTCTACAAGAGACTCATTTTAGATCTGAGGACACCTTTAGATTGAGAGTGAGGGGATGGAGAACTATTTATAATGCTACTGGAAGCCAAAAGAAAGCTGGAGTAGCCATACTTATATCAGACAAACTAGACTTTAAATTAAAGGCTGTAACAAGAGATGAAGAAGGGCATTATAGAATAATTACAGGGTCTATCCATCAGGAAGAGCTAACAATTATAAATGTCTATGCGCCGAATACCAGAGCCCCCAGATATATAAAACAATTACTCATAAACATAAGCAACCTTATTGATAAGAATGTGGTCATTGCAGGGGACTTTAACACTCCACTTACAGAAATGGATAGATCATCTAGACACATGGTCAATAAAGAAACAAGGGCCCTGAATGACACATTGGATCAGATGGACTTGACAGATACATTTAGAACTCTGCATCCCAAAGCAACAGAATATACTTTCTTCTCGAGTGCACATGGAACATTCTCCAAGATAGATCACATACTGGGTCACAAAACAACCCTTCATAAGTTTACAAGAATTGAAATTATACCATGCATACTTTCAGACCACAATGCGATGAAGCTTGAAATCAACCACAGGAAAAAGTCTGGAAAACCTCCAAAAGCATGGAGGTTAAAGAACACCCTACTAACGAATGAGTGGGTCAACCAGGCAATTAGAGAAGAAATTAAAAAATATATGGAAACAAACGAAAATGAAAATACAACAATCCAAATGCTTTGGGATGCAGCAAAGGCAGTCCTGAGAGGAAAATACATCGCGATCCAGGCCTATCTCAAGAAACAAGAAAAATCCCAAATACAAAATCTAACAGCACACCTAAAGGAAATAGAAGCAGAACAGCAAAGGCAGCCTAAACCCAGCAGAAGAAGAGAAATAATAAAGATCAGAGCAGAAATAAACAATATAGGATCTAAAAAAACTGTAGAGCAGATCAATGAAACCAAGAGTTGGTTTTTTGAAAAAATTAACAAAATTGACAAACCTCTAGCCAGGCTTTTCAAAAACAAAAGGGAGATGACCCAAATAGATAAAAGCATGAATGAAAATGGAATGATTACAACCAATCCCTCAGATATACAAACAATTATCAGGGAATACTATGAAAAATTATATGCCAACAAATTGGACAACCTGGAAGAAATGGACAAATTCCTAAACACCCACACGCTTCCAAAACTCAATCAGGAGGAAATAGAAAGCTTGAACAGACCCATAACCAGCGAAGAAATTGAATCGGTTATCAAAACTCTCCCAACAAATAAGAGTCCAGGACCAGATGGCTTCCCAGGGGAGTTCTACCAGACATTTAAAGCAGAGATCATACCTATCCTTCTCAAGCTATTCCAAGAAATAGAAAGGGAAGGAAAACTTCCAGACTCATTCTATGAAGCCAGTATTACTTTGATTCCTAAACCAGACAGAGACCCAGTAAAAAAAGAGAACTACAGGCCAATATCCCTGATGAATATGGATGCAAAAATTCTCAATAAGATACTAGCAAATCGAATTAAACAGCATATAAAAAGAATTATTCACCATGACCAAGTGGGATTCATTCCTGGGATGCAGGGCTGGTTCAACATTCGCAAATAAATCAACGTGATACATCACATTAATAAAAGAAAAGATAAGAACCATATGATCCTGTCAATCGACGCAGAAAAGGCCTTTGACAAAATTCAGCATCCTTTCTTAATAAAAACCCTTGAGAAAGTCGGGATAGAAGGAACATACTTAAACATCATAAAAGCCATTTATGAAAAGCCCACAGCTAACATCATCCTCAATGGGGAAAAACTGAGAGCTTTTTCCCTGAGATCAGGAACACGACAGGGATGCCCACTCTCACCGCTGTTGTTTAACATAGTGTTGGAAGTGCTAGCATCAGCAATCAGACAACAAAAGGAAATCAAAGGCATCCAAATTGGCAAAGATGAAGTCAAGCTTTCGCTTTTTGCAGATGACATGATATTATACATGGAAAATCCAATAGACTCCACCAAAAGTCTGCTAGAACTGATACATGAATTCCGCAAAGTTGCAGGATACAAAATCAATGTACAGAAATCAGTTGCATTCTTATACACTAACAATGAAGCAACAGAAAGACAAATAAAGAAACTGATCCCATTCACAATTGCACCAAGAAGCATAAAATACCTAGGAATAACTCTAACCAAAGATGTACAAGATCTGTATGCTGAAAACTATAGAAAGCTTATGAAGGAAATTGAAGAAGATATAAAGAAATGGAAAGACATTCCCTGCTCATGGATTGGAAGAATAAATATTGTCAAAATGTCAATACTACCCAAAGCTATCTACACATTCAATGCAATCCCAATCAAAATTGCGCCAGCATTCTTCTCGAAACTAGAACAAGCAATCCTAAAATTCATATGGAACCACAAAAGGCCCAGAATAGCCAAAGTAATTTTGAAGAAGACCAAACCAGGAGGCATCACAATCCCAGACTTTAGCCTCTACTACAAAGCTGTAATCATCAAGACAGCATGGTATTGGCACAAAAACAGACACATAGACCAATGGAATAGAATAGAAACCCCAGAACTAGACCCACAAATGTATGGCCAACTCATCCTTGACAAAGCAGGAAAGAATATCCAATGGAAAAAAGACAGTCTCTTTAACAAATGGTGCTGGGAGAACTGGACAGCCACATGCAGAAGGTTGAAACTAGACCACTTTCTCACACCATTCACAAAAATAAACTCAAAATGGATAAAGGACCTGAATGTGAGACAGGAAACCATCAAAACCCTAGAGCAGAAAGCAGGAAAAGACCTCTCTGACCTCAGCCATAGCAATCTCTTACTCGACACATCCCCAAAGGCAAGGGAATTAAAAGCAAAAATGAACTACTGGGACCTTATGAAGATAAAAAGCTTCTGCACTGTAAAGGAAACAACCAACAAAACTAAAAGGCAACCAACGGAATGGGAAAAGATATTTGCAAATGACATAGCGGACAAAGGGCTAGTATCCAAAATCTATAAAGAGCTCACCAAACTCCACACCTGAAAAACAAATAACCCAGTGAAGAAATGGGCAGAAAACATGAATAGACACTTTTCTAAAGAAGACATCCGGATGGCCAACAGGCACATGAAAAGATGCTCAACATCACTCTTCATCAGGGAAATACAAATCAAAACCACACTCAGATATCACCTCACTCCAGTCAGAGTAGCTAAAATGAACAAATCAGGAGACTATAGATGCTGGAGAGGATGTGGAGAAACAGGAACCCTCTTGCACTGTTGGTGGGAATGCAAATTGGTGCAGCCACTCTGGAAAACAGTGTGGAGGTTCCTCAGAAAATTAAAAATAGACCTACCCTATGACCCAGCAATAGCACCGCTAGGAATTTCCCCAAGGGATACAGGAGTACTGACGCATAGGGGCACTTGTACCCCAATGTTTATAGCAGCATTCTCAACACTAGCCAAATTATGGAAAGAGCCTAAATGTCCATCAACTGATGAATGGATAAAGAAATTGTGGTTTATATACACAATGGAGTACTACAGGGCAATGAGAAAGAACGAAATATGGCCCTTTGTAGCAACGTGGATGGAACTGGAGAGTGTGATGCTAAGTGAAATAAGCCATACAGAGAAAGACAGATACCATATGTTTTCACTCTTATGTGGATCCTGAGAAACTTAACAGAAACCCAAGGAGGAGGGGAAGGAAAAAAAAAAAAGAGGTTAGAGTGGGAGAGAGCCAAAGCATAAGAGACTGTTAAAAACTGAGAACAAACTGAGGGTTGATGGGGGGTGGGAGGGAGGGGAGGGTGGGTGATGGGTATTGAGGTGGGCACCTTTTGGGATGAGCACTGGGTGTTGTATGGAAATCAATTTGACAATAAATTTCATATATTGAAAAAAAAACCTCAAATAACATTTCCTAAATAGTAAAGTTATCAACTTTTCTCACAGAACACCAAGGCCAAGATGTGAGTACAGCAGGTTGGGTTAACTCATCATCTTGATGCTATCATGGACTTAGAGTCTCCCACTTTTCTACTCTGACTTGTTGAATCTCCTCCATGTCCCAGATGGCCACTACTTTTCATCCCCATGGTCTCTTTAAAGAGTGAAGAAACCTTCTCCGAGAAGACATGAAACTTCTGAAAGAAGAAGAAACTTCTTTACCTGTGTCATTGCTCATAAGCTTGTCACTTACCTGTATCTGAATAAATCACTGCAAGATTCCTGGTACCAAAACCAGGCTTTGGACCAACTAAATTGTACCCTCTCCCCAGCCGGGGATTAAACTATCAGGCCAAAAGCACACAGAGGATACAAACCCAAACAAAATGAGAGTTCCGTTGCCATGAAATATGAGGAGAGGAATTGGTTGCTGGATAGAGTATGCTCTAAGTGTCTACTGAGACAGGCTGATACCAGAAATGTCCTATCTGGAACAGCAGGAAAAGAAAATGTTTAAAGAAGTAGAAAGTGATCAATTATGTCAGATGTCAGTAATAGGCCAAGTAAAATGATCAAGAAATAATCCCTGCTTTTTGAAAATTATAAAAAATAAGTGACATTGAGGGGTGCCTGGGTGGCTCAGTCAGTTAAGCATCCAGTCGTGATCTCACGGTTCATGAGTTGGAGCCCAACATTGGGAACTGTGTTGATAGCTCAGAGCCTGGAGCCTGTTTTGAATTTTGTGTCTCCCTCTCTCTGTCTGCCTCTCCCTGCTTGTGCTCTGTCTCTTTGTCTCTCAAAAATAAACGTTAAAAAAAAAAGTGACATTAACATTCAGGATTCAATGAAAGAGTGGAGAGTGAGGCTAAATACTTTTAAGTTGACCTCAAACAGTAAACGAAGGAAAGTAGCTGAAAGTGAAATGGAGAAAGACAAGTTTTGTTTTATTGTTAAAATGTGCTACATGAAAACTTGATTTGGGGTCAAACAGAATGATCCAGTTAAACAAAAGGAAATCGGTGATGAATGAAAAAATGAATGTTACATTGTTCAAGCAAAATCTTTGAGAATAGAGCAAGTCTCTCAACAGTGGCACCATGGACATTACTCTCAGAAAACTCTTTGTTGTTGGGGCTACCTTGAGCATCATAAGGCATACATCAGCATCCTGGGCCTCAACCACTAACAATAACACCATCACCACTCTAACCACAAATGCTTACAAATATTGCCAATATTCTGGCAACGAAAATATCTCCCATTTGTGAAACAGTGGGATAGAGAAAGCTGATCCAAAAAGGGATTCAAACCATGAGTGGAGGGGCAGATATGTAATAAGAATAGAAAGTGTCTACACACTCCACCTTTTCTTCTTAAGGAGGGAAGGCAGTGAGCGGAGGCTTTGGATATGGAGGGCATCTACTGGGAATGGTTTATTGGATAGCCTTTTCCGGGATAGGTGAGCAGAATGCTGTCGAGCTTTGAGAACAGAAAAAAGCATCAAAGAGTCATTTTGGGAAGGGTGGAAGCAAAATAGTTTTTAAAAAGTAAAATGTGAGAATTGTGACCACAAATGTAAAGACAAGACACACTTTTTAAGTGTTTTGGTTTTTTCATATCACACTAGGACTTTCATGAACATAGGTCCTAATATACAACAACTTTGTTTCATCAGAGTTAGGTGTTGGCAGCTGATCATAACAGAGTTGAATGGAGGAAGAGATTTTGACAAATGGGATTTGAATGTGAAATATAGAGTCATTGGTGGGTTAGGAGAAATTAAAGATATGTCTGGACATATCTTGTATGGACAAATGTTGAGTGAGAGGGAAGAAGTGGAGGGAGAGGGGAACTGGAGACCTGAAGGTGCCGACACACCCCTGCAAGGGACACCTGAAGGGAGTAGGAGGAAAAGGATACAGCACTCAGAAAACAAGGTGCTTAAAGTCAAGATTCATGTTAGGGCAATTACTGATGATCGTTTTTATAATTTATTCAATGTACATATGCATTGTGAACTCCATCTCTCTCAAGAATTTCCATTTTGGCCAGAAACACAGACAATAAATACACAGGTAAGTATGTATTCCATCAGACAGCAAATAGTGTCATTTAAAAAAGGCAGTTTATAACACATATGTTGTCTTAGAGGGTTACTGAAGTTGGTGGAAGAAAAAGTAGCTGGAGTTGAAGTCAACCCTGAGAGACATGGCAGGGCTAGGGGTATGGGAGGACAGTGCAGAGCCTGATGGGTCAACATGAAGGAGGAAATCCTGCACTTGTGTGGCCCTGACAAGGAGTGCCTCCTTCATGTTGACCCTTTGGGTGCAATTTGGCTTCACTCCTGTCTGGCCAGCCAGAGACAATGCACATCAACTTTGAAATAATCCCATGAGTGACAGGAGAAGAGGTAGAAAGGAAGAAAATGAGCCAAGAGCTGAAATTATCAATAGATGGAGGTGACTGATCACTCAGTAGAGACAAATGATTTGCTCTGAACTTTCCTAGGACTTCCAATGAACTAGGTACATTTGAAGAGAAAGTGGGCAAAATAGTTTGGAAGTGTCTAAAGGAAGCAAGGAGGGCACACAGAGAAAAGAAAAAGGAATTGTTAGCAGTTTATATATACTTGGTAATACAGCTAATTAAAAAATTAAAGGATATATAATGTACATGATATTATAATACATTCTCTACATTACATTAAATACACACAAATATACTCTTTTATCTTTTAATGGATGTATTACTTATATAATCAGAAAACAAAGGGTGCAAGATAAAAATCTCATACTGTAAGATAAGAACACAAATGGCTATTGAAACTTTAAGTATGTGAAATGCCACATTTGCCAACAGCTAGATGAGTGCAGTATCCGTGTAATGAAATGAAATGAAACAATAAAAAAAGAGCAGTTATTTTTCAGCAGCCATGGTCTATTTCCTACCTTTGCTTTTTTGTTCTTCAGCCCCCTTGGAACCAAGTAGTATGGGAGGTGGGTAGCGAAGAGACGAGGAGATGGTCTTTCAACAAAATCCATTTTTCGAAAGTTGTACTCGAAGAAGGGGACTCGATCAACTGTTTCCAGATTCCCAATGCCTTTGCGATGTTCTTCAAAATAAATCAAGCTTAATAACTGCTGAAACCAGCTGGTTCCTGTAAAAAAAATAATTTCATTTTCAATGATGCACAAATTTCTCTAAAATGCATAGATGTGCCATCAGGTTTTTATCAGAGCTTAGTATTATAATAAGTATACTGATAATTTCATCTGAACAGAATTTTCATATAAAAAATGCAGAATAGATGAAAGAAAACAAATATTGCTTTTATTTTTCCTTTAAAGAAGATGCTCCATTTGAAACTCTGTGGGCATTTGTCCCACAAATTTATTTTTTGACTCTTCTGTGCTTTCTTCTGCTTCATATATGGGACTTTTGAACTATCTTCTATGCCTGCCTCTACATTTCCTTCCACAACCCCACTCCTAGTACATCAGGTAATAGAAGCAAAGAAATAGGAATTTTACTGAAGGAGTCACCTCCCATGTTTTTCACCATCACCATGTTTCCTACTGTGTCCATGATGTCCACTTAAGTAAATAGTGTTCATTATAAATCCCTAAAGGAGGCCCTGTGACCCACATGGAGACAGAAAGGAAAAGATGATGCCTCAATTTGGACCTTTCACTGTAAGTGGGACGTAAAAAATTCTTATGATGATTGTTTCTCTTAATTCCTATTAGAGTGGATGTTTGTCACAGAATAAGTGGGTGTCATCCCAAGGTGGGGCCTCTGGGATAGCTCTCCTGGGCCCACAGTAGAAGCAGGACCTGCCTATACCAAACCACAGCCTTCCACAATAGGTCACTGCATTCTACTGGAGCAAGGATAGACACTGAGGAACCCGATGGCCCCCTCCTCCAGACCAGTGTTGCTCATTGCCTGGATTAATTCTAGGACAATTCTTGTTATATAGATATATTCTTCCTTCCTTTTCTCCTTCTTATCTCTTCCCTCCACTAGGCTGGTTACTCTGGTTGTTGGTTTGTTCAAGCAGACATTTAATCCATTCTCTTGATACTTGTTCTACACCTCCTTCTTACTTTTCTTTCCCTTTCTCTGGAATAATCACCTGCATAATTTCTGTCTGGGTAACTTTATCTTCATTTCTTTTTCCTCACTGCTTCTATATTTTCCTTTCTCTCTCTCTCTCTCTGGATTAAGACTTTTAGTTTCTCTTCCTGGTCAATGTTTATTTTTTTCTTTTTCCCCATCCCAGTCATTTTTCTCCTTGTATGTGCTCTTCCATCAGCACCACCTATACCCTGTTCTTGTAGCTGGTGTTTCTGTTTTCTTGCTTTTGGATTGTTTTTGTTTATTTGTTTGTTTGTTTGATGTGTTTGTGTCTTTGTGTGTTTTTGTTTTCTGTTTGTTTGTTTGCTTTCCTTTCCAGGGCTACTTCAAGGAAAAAATCAAAGCACATCTGGTGGAGGGTCGAAACATCACTGTGAGGAGGGAAATGAAATAACCAAAGTCACAATAACAGAGTGCAAGTAACACTCTCCAAAAAACACCTCCTGAAGGGCCAAGTCCTAGACAGTGTATGACCCCCCTTTAATATAGCAGTGCTCACAGATGCTGAGCACATAACAAGATTTTCAAACTCATAAGGGACAGATAATTAGCCAAAATAATGAAATGGAGGAACTCTCCTCAAAAGAATTCCCAGGGAAAACTGACAGCTAAAAAATTGACCAAAACAGATATAAACAATATAACTGAACAAGAATTTAGAATAATAGTCATAAGATTAATCGCTGGGCTTGAAAAAAGCACAGAAGACAGCAGAGAATATATTGCTGCAGAGACCAAGAACTAAAAAATAGTCATGATAAATTTTTAAAAATGCTATAAATGAGGTACAAAATAAAACAGAGGTGGCCACAGCACGGGTTGAAGAGGCAAAGGGGGGAATTGGTGAATTAGAAGATAAAATTATGGAAAAAGAGGTAGGTGAGAAGAGAGATTTAAAAAATCCAGGATCACAAGAGGAGAATTACAGAAGTAAGTGATTCAGTCAAACGTAACAATACCTGTATCATTGGAATTCCAGAAGAAAAAAAGACAGAGAAAGGGGCTGAAGGTGTATTTGAACAAATCATAGCTGAGAACTTTCCCAATCTGGGGAAGGAACAGACATTGAAATCAAGAGGCACAGAGAACTCCCTTTAGACATAGCTTGGGTTGACCTTCTGCATGACATATAGTGAAACTGGCAAAATACAAGGATAAAGAGAGAATTCTGAAAGCAACAAGGGATGAACGGGGCTTTAACATACAAAGATAGACACATAAGGGTAGTAGCAGACCTATCTACTGAAACTTGGCAGGCCAGAAAGGAATGGCAGGAAATCTTCAATGTGATAAACAGGAAAAATATGCAGCCAAGAATCCTTTATCCACCAAGCCTATCAGTCAGAGTAGAAGGAGAGAAAAAGGTTTTCCCAAACAAACAAAAACTGAAGGAATTCATCACCACTAAACCAACCCTACAAGAGACCCTATGGGTCCTCTGTGAGTGAAATGTCGCAAAGACCACAAAGGACCAGAGATATCACTACAAGCATGAAACCTACAGATAACACAATGACTTTAAATCCGTATTTTTCAATAATAACACTGAATGTAAATGGAATAAATGCTCCAATCAAAAGACATAGGGTATCAGAATGGATTAAAAAAAACAAGACCCATCTATTTGCTGTCTACAAGAGACCCATTTTAGACCTGAGGACACCAGATTGAAAGTGAGGGGATGGAGAACTATCTATCATGCTATTGGAAGTCAAAAGAAAGCTGGAATAACCATACTTATATCAGACAAACTAGACTTTAAATTAAAGTCTGTACCAAGAGATGAAGAAGGGCATTATATAATAACTACAAGGCCTATCCATGAGGAAGAGCTAATAATCATAACTGTCTATGCACCAAATTTGAAAACACCCAAATATATAAACCAATTACTCAGAAGCATAGTCAGTCTTATTGGTAAGAATGTGGTAATTGCAGGGGACTTTAATACTCCACTTACATGAATGGACAGATCATCTAGGCAGGAAATCAGTAAAGAAGCAATGGCCCTGAATGATACACTGGGCCAGATGGACTTGACAGATATATACAGAGCTTTTCAGCCCAAAGCATCAAAATACACATTCTTCTTGAGTGCACATAGAACATCTTCCAGGATACATCACATACTGGGTCACAAAACAGCCCTCAATAAATATAAAAGAATTGAGATCATACCATGCACACTTTCAGATCACAGTGCTATGAAATTTGAAATCAACGACAGGAAAAAGTATGGAAAACCTCCAAAAGCATGGAGGTTAAAGAACATCCTACTAAAGAATGAATGGGTCAACCAGGCAATTAGAGAAGAAATTTAAAAATATAAGGAAACAAATGAAAATGAAAACAAAACAATCCAAACCCTTTGGGATGCAGCAAAGGCAGTCCTAAGAGGAAAATACATTGCAGCCCAGGCCTATCTCAAGAAACAAGAAAGACCCCAAATACAAAATCTAACAGCACACCTAAAGGAACTAGAAGCAGAAGAACAAAGACATCCCAAACCCAGCATACAAAGTCAAATAATAAAGATCAAAGGAGAAATAAACAATATAGAATTCAGAAAAAAAGTAGAACAGATCAATGAAACTAAGAGTTGGTTATTTGAAAACATAAACAAAATTGATAAATCTCTAGCCAGGGTTCTCAAAAAGAAAAGAGAGAGGACCCAAATAGATAAAACCACAAATGAAAATGGATTTATTATAACCAATCCCTCAGGAATACAAGCAATTATCAGAGAATACTATGAAAAATTATATGCCAACAAACTGGACAACATGGAAGAAATGGACAAATTCCTAATACCCACACACTTCCAAAACTCAAACGGGAAGAAATAGAAAATTTAAACAGAACCATAACTAGTGAAGAAATTGAATCAGTTATCAAAAATCTCCCCAAAAATAAAAGTCTTGGACCAGGTGGCTTCCCTGGAGAATTCTACCAGACATTTATTTTTTTTTTAATTTTTTTTCAACGTTTTTTATTTATTTTTGGGACAGAGAGAGACAGAGCATGAACGGGGGAGGGGCAGAGAGAGAGGGAGACACAGAATCGGAAACAGGCTCCAGGCTCCGAGCCATCAGCCCAGAGCCTGACGCGGGGCTCGAACTCATGGACCGCGAGATCATGACCTGGCTGAAGTCGGACGCTTAACCGACTGCGCCACCCAGGCGCCCCTCTACCAGACATTTAAATCAGAGTTAATACCTATCCTTTTCAAGCTGTTTCAAAAAATAGAAATGAAAGGAAAACTTCTAGATTCATGCTATGAAGCCAGCATTACTTTGATTCCCAAACCAGAGACCCAACAAAAAAGGAGGATCACAGACCAATATCCCTGATCAACATGGATGCAAAAATTCTCAATAAGATACTAGCAAATTGAATTCAACAGCATATTAAAAGAATTATTCACTGTGATTGAGTGGGATTCATTCCTGGGCTGCAGGGCTGGTTCAGTAGTCACAAATCAATCAATGTGATACATCACATTAATAAAAGAAAAGATAAGAACCATATGATCCTCTCAATCGATGCAGAAAAAGCATTTGACAAAATATAGCATCCTTTCTTAATAAAAACCTCAAGAAATTCAGGATAAAATAAACATACTTAAACATCATAAAAGCCATTTATGAAAAGCCCACAGCTAATATCATCCTCAATGGGGAAAAACTGAGAGCTTTCCGCCTGAGATCAGAAACATGACAGGCATGTCCATTCTCACCACTGCTGTTTAACATAGTGTTGGAAGTTTTAGCATCAGCAATCAGACAACAAAGAGAAATAAAAGGCATCAAAATTGACAAAGAAGAAGTCAAACATTCACTTTGTGCAGACAACATGATACTGTATATGGAAAACCTGACAGACTCCACAAGTTCTCCATCTGGTAGAACTGATACATGAATTCAGCAAAGTCGGAGGGTATAAAATCATTGTACAGAAATCAGTTGCATTTTTATACACCAATAATGAAGCAGCAGAAAGAGAAATACAGAAACTGATCTCATTTACATTGCACCACAAGCCATAAAATACCTAGGAATAAATCTAACCAAAGATGTAAAAGATTTATATGCTAAAAACTATAGAAAGCTTATGAAGGAAGTTGAAGAAGACACAAAGAAATGGAAAAACATTCTATGCTCATGGATTGAAAGAATAAATATTGTTAAAATGTCAATATGACCCAAAACAATCTTCACATTCAATGCAATCCCAATAAAAATTGTACCAGCATTCTTCTCAAAGTTAGAACAAACAATCCTAAAATTTGTATAGAACCACAAAAGAACCCGAATAACCAAAGTAATATTGAAGAAGAAAACCAAAGTGGGAGGCATCACAATTCTAGACTTAGCCTCTACTACTAAGCTGCAATCATCAAGACAGTATGGTATAGGCACAAAAACAGACACATAGACCAATGGAGTAGAATAGAGACTCCAGAATTGAACCCACAAATGTATGGACAACTCATCTTTGACAAAGCAGGAAAGAGCATCCAATGGAAAAAAAGACTCTTTAACAAATGGTGCTGGGAGAACTAGACAGCAACATGCAGAAAAATGAAACTAGACCACTTTCTTACACCATACACAAAAATAAACTTAGAATGGATGAAATACCTAAATGTGATATAGGAAACCATCAAAACCCTAGAGGAGAAAGCAGGCAACAACCTCCTTGACCTCAGCCACAACAATTTTTTACTTGACACATCTCCAAAGGCAAGGGAGTTAAAAGCAAAAATGAACTATTGGGACCTCATCAAGATAAAAGTCTTCTGCACTGCAAAGGAAACAATCAACAAAACTAAAAGGCAACTGACAGAATGGGAAAAGATATTTGGAAATGACATATAGGATAAAGTGTTAGTATCCAAAATCTATAAAAAATTTAACAAAATCATCATTCAAAAAAACAAATACTCCAGTGAAGAAATGGGCAGAAAACATGAATAGACAATTTTCCAAAGAAGTGGCCAACAGAGACATGAAACAAAGCTCAACATCACTCATCATAGGGAAATACAAATCAAAGCCACATTGAGATACACCTCACACCGGCTAAAATGATCAAATTGAAGACTATAGATGCTGGCGAGGATGTGGAGAAACGGGAACCTTCTTGTACTGCTGGTAGGAATGCAAACTGGTGCAGCCACTCTGGAAAACAGTGTGGAGGTTCCTAAAAAAAGCAAAAATCAACTACTGTATGACCCAGAAATAGCAATACTAGGAATGTACCGAAGGGATACAGGAGTGCTGATGCATAGGGGCACATGTACCCCAATGTTTATAGAAGCACTTTCACCAATAGCCAAATTATGGAAAGAGCCTAAATGCTCATCAACTGATGAATGGATAATGAAGATGTG